>NC_073249.2:154786515-155089545 GCF_029289425.2 Pan paniscus
GTAGAGTTAATTAAACAACTTTATTTCACCTGTAGCAAATACAAAACACATGGTATGATGTTGTATACTTATAGAAAAGTACTTTTAAAGGGAAGACAAAAGATAAATAAAAATAAAAACAGAGTGACAAATGATAAACATTGCACAATGGAACAAAAAGATGGTAATTCGCATAAGGGTGGTTGCTTATGATATATATCTTTATTCCCCTTATCTATTGACTTTGTTTTGATCAAAAGCGATTGCCATTCCGCTAACCTAGCAAAACTTTTAAAAATCATTTCATATGCTACTTTACTGCTGAAGTTGCTTGCCTCTTAAATATTTCTAGCATTTATTGAGAGATACTTGGATTCATTTGAATTTCTGTATTATTCCTTCAGCAATAAAATGAGCAATAATTAAGTAAAAATAACTTTATAACTGAATATAAATGTATCATGATACTAAATATGAATGTAAAAATGTGTATGTGTACATGCACATAATATTTTATTTGTTTGTTACCTTAATAAGATGTGACACTTTAGTTTGCTTTCATAAGTATGCAGATAGCAAAAACCTTACTTTAAAAGCTTTTCAGTTACACCATCATTAGCAAAAAGTTACAAAGCCAGCATGATTACCGACCTAGGCTGTTTTTAGTATCTTCCCAGTATGAGTAGTTCATTGAATTTAAATGCTATTTTCTCCCATTTTATAGGCACATGGTCAGAGTTATAGCATATGTTATTTCCTGTTGCTAAGTTTCTTGTAAAATAGCAAAACTACAGTATTTATGCTAAATTGGCACTTTTTTTAATGTAGCATTTTAATGTTGAAGATCACACTTATAAAGACCATGGAGCTTTCTTATTATTGGACTTCTGAAATTTTTAAAGTATAATTGAATTATGGGGGGGTTGGATAAAATACCAGCTATATCATTTAATTTATCATGCAACATATACTAAACTTTTTCAACATACAAATAAAACATTTTATAAGTATACTTCTTTCCTAAATCTACTATAGCGTTCTTCGTAAGGCAGGCTTGATTGAGAGTTGTTGAGAAACTTAAATGTCTCTTTAGTTTTCTTTAGAGTAAGACATCTCTTCTAGCGATCAAATACTGCTTATTAGAGTTGCAGAGTCAGCATAACAATTCAGGTGGGAGCCTTAGGATTAGATAAGAGATCATGAGAAAATAGATGGGCAGATGGATAGACAGATATTAAAACATATGTAAAGAACTAACATGTATTTAAAGCAGCAATATAATGTTGTTATACCTCATTAAACCAAGTAGTATAAAAACAGAATGAAAACCCGCTATAAAACTGGTAGCAATTTCTAATTTGACTTCTAGCGTTCATTTTAATGGATCTCTGTATTAGGAGGTCCTTGAACCTGGTTGTTTACAAATGGCCCTAGAGTAAGCAGTGCCAGTTCTTTGCTGTGTTTGAAGCCAGCATTTGCTGTTTCTGAAACAATCTGAGACAAAGGTCTCAGTTATGTGATTCTTCATTCTGAATTAACCCTATCTCTTACTCTTTTGGCCATTTTTAAAAAAAATCTACAGTCTTCTGAGTTTCTGAAAATAAATTAAAAAAAAGAAGTCTCCTAAAAACTTTCCTGAAATCTTGGTGAATTCAAACTGTATGAGATTATTTTATTTGGTGCAAAATTGCACCCTGAAATACGAATACATACCTAGTAATTTGGTTTTATTTTAATTTGCCAAACTTCATTTGACACAGTTTTTACATTCCACATTTACCATTGAACAATATTTTAAAAGCATTCCTTTGCATTCTTCATGTTAAGTATATTATGGTCTGTGTTGAGAGAACTTTTGCAGCTCAATAGTTCTTTTCCTACTGGGTAATTATTCAGTATATTTGTTTATTACTTAACTAGTTTTCACTGTGATGAATCTTAGGTTTTTATTTTGTTACTAATTTTGTTAGAAAACTACACAGATGACTTCTACTGAATTCTTGCTCATAAAGATGTTTTATAAGAGACAAAGAAAAAGACACAGTCAAACTTATATGCCGTGCTTCAAATGGTTGTGGACTGCAATATGTCCCCTGTGAAAATTCCTGTGTCCAAGCCCTAACTCCCAGTGTAATGGTAAATGGAGATGGGGCTTTTGAAAGATAAGTAGGGTTAGATGAGGTCATGTGCGAGGCTCTGGTCTGATGGGATTATTGTCCTTACAAAAGAGGAAGAGACACTGGAGCTCACTTGCACATGAAGAAAAGGCCATGTGAGGACACAGAGAGAAGGCAGCCATCTGCAAGCCAGGAATAGAGCCCTCACCAGAGACCTAATTTGCCAGCATCTTGATCATGTACTTCCAGCCTCCAGAACTGTGAGAAAATGCATTTCTGTTGTTAAGCCACCCAATCTGTGGATTTTGTTATGGAAGTCCGAGCAAACTAATACAGGTATACAGTAGGCACATAATTGATAAGATTTAACTCTTAGCTTGTTTGGCCCTCAGAAGACGAGGTTCCCTATCATATGAGACACTCATCAAATAATTGCTGAATAAGAAACAAATAATTTAGAACTGTTATATGTGCATGTGATGAAAACTATGCCACATTACTTCCATAAAACTGGAACAATTGAATGAATTGCAGTTACATTAATGTGGTCACTGTTAGTCCAGATTATGTACTAAAACATCTATGTTCTAGAGTAGAATCAAAACTTTGAACTTTCTAATACACTGAATAAATACATTGTTAACAAAGTCTTTTGCTGGTTCATTTTTATTAATTGAGATACATGAGTTGATAGTCTTGGGTGTTTGCAATAGTAAAAAAGGAGGAAGCACTGAAATCAGAGAAAATCAATTTTAAGCAAAAACAAGGACATGCATGTATGTGGTTTTCTCAGCAGGGGCTAGTATAGAAAATTTATGTTATATTTCTAAAACTTTCCTTGTGGACGTTTTAAAATTAAGTCTTGATTTGTTTTTTAGTTATAATCTTGGATCCTTTGGTGGTAGCTACAATTCTATGTCTGTCTTTTTATTCTTCAGAAACAGAAAATCAATCAGATAGAATTTACAAGTGCATTTTAAAAAGTTACTTTAGTCCTTAAAAGAATCAAATTACTTTATTTTTGACATTATGTTATTTAAATTCCAATCTTCTATGTTGGCAATGCCAAAATCACTATTTCTGTTTTGTTTATATTTCAGTTGTCATGCAATGGTTAAATATAAGAATGTTTGCCACTTAAGATTGGATTCTATATATGTATGTGTATGTGTGTGTGTGTATATATATATATGGAGAGAGAGAGTATATATAATGTATACATTGAAATTTTTATTTTTAAGGTTATATCAACTAAAAGTACTTTATGTACCATTTGCAGATGAAAATAATAAATTTATATAGAACATGTTTAAAATAAAATCTGTTTTATTATTTAAAAAACAATTTAGATGCTAACTACATCAGAAAGAATTAAATTGGTGAGAAAATCAAAGTTATAATGTATATGAAATGGCAAATTACTGTGCAAAATAAATATTAGACCTGTGAGGAGAAAAGTTTTCACCAAGTCTACTTACCAGGACCAGAGCAAGTGATAAGTCATTTACTCTGTACTACTAAAGAAGAAAATTTATGAGTATAAAACTGTTTTACTCATTTAAAAATGCTTTTATATTACCAAGTTAGAAAATAAGCAGGCCAAAGGCTAGATAGAATACCATGTGTATTTTTGCATTTTCCATTTAAGAAGAAAAATCAGAAGCTCAAAACTATTATAATGACTAAGTAATGAAGAGTACATATTTTTTTAAGCATCTCATTTATATTTAAGAAATAAAATACACTAAAATATACAATGAATGTAAGCTAGGATAGGAAAAGCAATTGTATTATTTGAAATAAAATCATCTTCACTCTTAGACATAACCAAGGAATTTTAAAATCTGAGTGATAACACGGAATTTTTAAAATGCTATGAAAATTTGTTATTCAAAATAGCCCTATATTCTTGGAAATTTTCCTATGAAACTTTAAAACATAAATTTTAAAATAAAATTAGAGATACTCTCTAATAATTATGAATTTTCTTATTCAGAATAAATGTTAATAAAATTTGATTATATAATTAATAACAATTTAAATGAATTATTAAAAGTCGAGTTGAATATAATTATAATATTCTAAATTCCAAATTTTACATTGCTGCCAATTTTAGTATAAAATCTGTCAATAAGCTTAATCATACTCAAAAGTTTATTTTAGTTTTATTTTTTATTTAGTTTTGTATGTTTTTGAGGGAAATGCCACTTCATCCAGAAAAGCTGAAGTTTAACACAGATGTAAACTTTTGAGAAAATTTTTATAGTCCAAAAAACAGTTATATTTACTTGCAGTTTACCTGTTATTAGATGTTATTAACTGTAGACTTCCTAAGGCTGCTAGAAAAATTTGCTGATCAAGTAAAGCTAAGATTTAGTTCAGTAAGGAAGAACACTAAGTTCAGAGATTCTTTGTAGATACTCAAAATAGGAAAATGAGAAAGAGTATTTAGAGATTTTACTGTCTGCGGTGGGTGATTTTAAGGTAGGTCTTGCAAAGTAGGTAATTGGTTGGGACAGGCAGAGTTATGACATAATAGTTTTGTATGGGCGAGCAGAGAGTGACAGGGTCTTGAAATGATTCTTGATAAGCAATGTGTTTTATCTCCAAGGAACAAGCATTTCCTAGAGCCAGCATCTATGATTTTTAAAAAACAGCCTTCGTGTTTGGCAGAAGGACAGAAAAATAGGCCTGCACCCTGTATTATTTAACATAATGGTGGGAGAATATGACTGTTTCCAGTATTGTTTCCTACAGACAAAGGAAATTATGTTGTTTCCGTTTTAAATTTTTTTTTGCAGTCATTCTTCAGCCTAAAGTGGACAATAAACCATTATGATCTGGGGACATGATCAGTCCAGGTCTATACAGTTGTTTGATTTGTCATGGTCATAGGTAGATTTTCTAAGGATGTTCGCTCTCCTCCCACTGCTTCTTGTTCTTTTTCCTGTTAAAAGATCAATTATTCCATCATTTTATAGGACAGTGGCTATGCAGCTGTGTTTAAACCTCTGGAGGTCACTGTTGACCCTACAACACAGACAAATATTAAGAGAAGAATTATGATCAGAGGTTTTAAGCCAGGAGCCAGATTTGCTTCAGTGTAAAGAAAGGGAACAGATTTCATTTCCAATGCAAAGGGCACACAGAAAGAGATATGGGGGTATCAACCAAATTACTTAAACTTTCTTGATTTCTTTGATCATTTTCAAACATTTTAATGATCCCAGAGATCTCTGTAATGTGTAAGTACAACATTCTTCCCCTAAGAATGAGTCAACACGTGAGGCCAATATTATATGTAAAGCAGCTTGTCTAATTTCAAGAAACTCTCAGCCAAGGCATTGTCAGTTCTTAGAGAAATTGTATGATTTCCCTGCTTTTCTCTGAACCACAGCATGTAATATTCTTCCTACTCTATGAATCTTTTGTGAAGCATGAAATGGGAAGGCATGGGGGCAGAAGAAAACAGTCTAAAATTTTGCTTAGTGGTTAACGTTTTTGAACTTAAGGCCCAGATTATATTCTTTTCTATTAATCCATTTTAGATCTCTTTTTCTAAAAAGGAAATTTTGGAGGGTAAAGTTGACCCTGGGTAATATTATGAAGTACAAATCAGAGTCCTGTGCCATAGAGGAAAATAGTGAGGCAGGACGTGGAAAGCCTGGCAGTCTTTCCTAGGCAATTTACATTATCAAATAATCTGGATAGATTGACAACAATAGTTAATACTTTATGTGTGTATCAGATATGTTGTAGCCACTTTTCATATATTACTCAACTAATCTTCACAACAACCTTAAAAGATAGGTATTGTTACAGTCCATGCCTTACTGAGACACAGTGAGATTAAACAAGTTAAAATATTGATTAGCTAGTAGGTGGTGGTGGCAGTGGGTTTCAAACCCAGCCTCTGGAGCCTTTACTTTTAATCATTATAAAATACCACTTCTCAAAAGTCAGTAAGACTTTAAGAGAAAATAAAAAGTAAAACTAAATAAACTGTGTAAGACTTTATAAAATTTTATTTTGCCTGAAAATTTAAACTTGAAAGTGCAAAATATTTATCTAGTTACATGGACTTTTAAAAGATATAACTACAGCCGGATGCGGTGGCTCACACCTGTAATCCCAGCACTTTGGGAGGCCGAGGCAGGCAGACCACAAGTTCAGAAGATCGAGATCATCCTGGCTAACATGGTGAAACTCTGTCTCTACTTAAAACAAAACAAAACAAAACAAAAAATACAAAAAAATAGCCAGGCATTGTGGCGGGCGCCAACAGTCCCAGCTACTCGGGAGGCTGAGGCAGGAGAATGGTGTGAACCCGGGAGGTGGAGCTGCAGTGAGCCAAAATCGCACCACTACACTCCAGCCTGGACGACAGTGTGAGACTCCGTCTCAAAAAAATAAAATAAAATAAAATAAAATAAAAGTAAAAGATACAACTATAAGAAAATCTGGATTTTTATTTTATATGAATGAGTTATTTTTTGAAATGTCAAGCTATAAAAATGTATGAAAGTGTAATTAATAGTTATTTAGTGACTATGATTTTCTGATCTATATACAAAAGTATATTTTAATAAGAAATTTTATATTAGATTACATTTGTTTTGCCTTCATTTAGTGTAAAAACCAAACAAAGATAAAATTTCACAGTTAACTTCAGAAGATCACACCAAATTTCACTGAATTATCCTATTAGTTTAACTTCTTATTCATTATTGAGATTCTTATGTAATAAAATAATAAATAATCACTTACTTTACTATCTTCTGTGCGCAAATTTTGGTTTATGCAAATTCTAAGGGCTTCATAAACCAAAGAATTGAATAAATGAAGCATTTTCCTTTTTAAAAACATTTAAAATGAAATGAAGTTCAGGTTCACCTTGAAACATCAAACACCACTTCTAGTTATTTGGTGTATTTTCAATTTTAATTGGAAAATTGATCATCTAAAGATTTTTATTTGAAGTATAAAAAAATGTGTCCACAGAGAGAAGAAAAGTACTACAAACTGGGTTTGAGGCCTCGTAAAGTCTTAGCAAGATACTTTATCATACTTTAAGCATCATACCCTTTGGATCAAAGCTTTAAAAAAAGGAAATATTTAATCCACTATTTTGAAAATTGACTGTGGGAGTGAGGAAGGCAGAGATTAAAAGTGGAAAGGAAAAGAGAAAGGAAAATACTTTCTTGGCTAGCTTGGAGAGAAAGAAGAGCCATTCCAATTTCATCATAATTCACCCTCGTAGGTATTCCTAACCTGAGATTGGCTTGGGTTAAGGCTTGCTATCAAAATGCCAGTAGTTTTGAAGTTAGTGGATTCCAAAATTTTAGTTTATCAAATACTTACATAGGAAATAATTGAAATAATAGAGAATTACATAAAATATCTAATAGTTTCTTTTTAAGTTTAAATATATATATATATGTAGATGACATAGGGAAGGAGAGGTTTCGACTTTCAAAAATGTAAGCAGTGTGGGAAACTTGGCATTTAAAATAGAATATAACATGATCCAAACAGAGACTTTTATAACAAGGGGTAGAGGGCAGAGGATTCATAATTAATATAAGGCATTCAAGAGAAATATATCACACTAATCAATTAGTATATAGAAGTGTTTCCACATAGTCTGCTTGATTCTTACAATTAAAGAATTATACTCTTGAAAACAATGTAAATTTGTCCAAAAGAATTATCAAATAAGAAATTATTGATAAAGTAAGGAAAATATGACTGTACTCTCATATTAGGCAGCAGGTAATATGTATCCTTTTAGATTTTCAAAGTAATATTCATGTTTGAGTGCAAAATAAACATGAACTATTACTAATCTATTTGAAATGCAGTATTTTAATCAAAAGTCACCACTAATGTATGTATGTATCCTAAAATGTGAATTTTAGTGGATATTTATATAGACAATATAAGAAGCCAAGGTTAAAAAATTAGGCATATCATCATATTTCATCTTCCTGTTTAGGCGGTAAGATTTCATTATTTTTAAGTTGTAAGTTTTAGCTTTCAAGCATCTTCACTTGTAGAATAATTTCTCTTGTGTACTGTAGTGGTGGGGAGAATAGTGGAATTTGCTATATTAAAAAGGAAAATCACCAGTTGAAATTATATTACCTTCTCATATAACCTTTTAGGAGTTTTGATGCACTTGCTATTTATGAATTGGAATGTTTAAGGTGTATACATCCAACATTTTGTTTGTTGGATCAATTTACTCATATTACTTTTGGTCCACTCACTGTCATTAGTGTTAACAAAATACCAGTGAGATCTACAGAGGCAAAAGGAGAACTTTATTTTCTAAAAACAATCTGCAGTTTGGGTAGACAGCAGGTTTCTGTGCAAAACAAAAGTGTGCTCCAAGCAGAGGTTGGAGAGCTAATGAAGATAAAGGCAAAACATAGGACAGTGGTAGGGAGTAAAGAGAAGGGACTTGATTGGGATGATCTTTATACCCCAAATCACCAGTCTCTCTGAATTGGAGGGTTCCAGGTGGACTGTCTGTTGGTGGTAAGTTATGGAATATCCATCTGCAGTTGTTTTCGACGTTGAAAAGACCAGGCACTGTTCTTGGACTTGGTTACAGAAAAACATATTTTGCAACAGTTTTCAAGAACACAGAGAACAGGGACTTCATTACTGACCTCGTTCAGGGCCTTTGCACAAGTTATTTCCTCTGTAAGCCATACTCTTTCCCACTTTTTCTCTGGCTCCTACTTTTTATTCCTTGAGATCTTAGATTTCTTCATACTCCCCCACCAAACATAAATGTGTTATCTTTCATTTTCTTTTATGACATAGTTCTCTGATAATTTTCTTTATAACCCTTTTCTAATTGTGCAATTAGGAATTCATTTGTGAGCTTATTTTTTAAGTTGGTTTCCCCTACACTTGAGCATCAGGAAAGCATCAGAGCGCCCAACACATACTATTATAAACTATGTAAGGCCATGTCTGATCTTTTACTTCAGTAAGAAGTGACACCACTAATTATTAAATTGTAAAGAAAAGGGATGAAATAAGTCAAAATACTTACTTCTGGATGCCTTATTATTATTGACCATTAAGCAACACATTCTACAAAATGTATTATGCTGTTCAATTCTTTTTAAAAAATGAATTAATCACATCTGTGATTTCCTATCTGTTTTGAAGCTAGACGTTCATCTTCCCAGAAGTGCTAAAATGCTTGCTGGTTGAACAGCATACTAATTAACTAACCTTTTCTATTGCAAAAA
The DNA here is from genome assembly GCF_029289425.2 of Pan paniscus. Taxonomy (NCBI): domain Eukaryota; kingdom Metazoa; phylum Chordata; class Mammalia; order Primates; family Hominidae; genus Pan; species Pan paniscus. The sequence goes on from NC_073249.2 coordinate 154,795,880, forward strand.
GTTTATTAAGAAGTCAGAACATTAAGTTGAGAATATTTACTGACAAGATCTATAAATCCCATCTAATCAAGCTGAAGTGTTAGTAAAATGCTGGCTTATAAGTAAGGCCTAAATGAGACTCACTATTTTTTGAACATATTTCTAGGTTAAAAAAAAAAAAAGCACATCACCAATATAATACAATATTAGAAAGTTCTCATATCTCATTAGCTTTTGATATGGAAATATAGTTTGCATTTGGAATAATAAATACCTGACATTACAGGAACATAATGACCACAGAATAATCTTGCCTTTCCACATTTGAAACTATTGATGAGTGTTAATGACTTGCAAATAATTTCTTCCCCAAATCTGTGAGAACTCAGAAGCCAATTACATAAGTTTTTTGAGAGAATATTTGTATGTGAAATTGTTAGTTTAATAACTAAAATTTTTTGCTGTTTATTCTAACATTTGAGCATCTTTTTTTTTTTTTTTTTTTTTTTTTTGAGGCAGAGTCTAGCTCTGGCGCCAGACTGGAGTGCAGTGGCACAGTCTTTGCTCGCTGCTACCTCTGCCTCCTGGGTTCAAGCAATTCTCCTGCCTCAGCCTCCCAGCTAGCAGGGACTACAGGCATGCACCACCATGCTCAGCTAATTTTTATATTTTTAGAAGGGATAGAGTTTCACCACGTTGGCCAGGATGATCTCGATGTCCTGACCTCGTGATCTGCCTGCTTTGGTCTCCCAGAGTGCTGGGATTACAGGTGTGAGCCACCATACCCAGCCTTGAGTCTCTCATTTTTAAGGAACTTTTGTAGTAGGTACAAGGCTTGTAAAATATTCAAAGTAAAATTAGACTCACCAATAATGATAAGAAGTTAAGGAGGCCAGGTACAGTGGCTCACGCTTCTAATCCTAACACTTTGGGAGGCCAAGACAGGCATATAGTTTGAACCCAGAAATTTGAGACCAGCCTGGGCACAATGGTGAAACCTATTCTCTACAAAAAATACAAAAACTTAGCTGGGACTGGTGGTGCACATCTGTAGTCCCAGACACTTGGGAGGCTGAGGTGGTAGGATCACCCAAGCCTGGGGAGGTCGAGGCTGCAGTGAACGAAGATATACTACTGCACTCCAGCCTGGGCAAAAGAGTGAGACCCTGCCTCAAAAGAAAAAGAAAAGGAAGTTAAGGAAATTATACATTGTAGTACAACAATGAAGAACAGCTCATCTCTAATGTATTCATTGTGGATTGAAAATGAGAAAAACATGATTACCTTTGACTCGTGGATTATGTCATTCGTGTTAAGTAAAACTTTGCTAGATAAGTGAAAATCACAGGGCAACATGATTTTTAAAGGCATGTTTCCTTCCAGAAAAAAAAGTCAATAAATAGATAAATTTCTGGTTCAGCTAGAAATTTTCCCCAAATGCCTCTCCACCTCCTAGTGTGTTGTTTACAGGAGGTGGAACACATCAACTCAGAAGCATTTTTTCATGTTTGGTAGAGAGAGAACATTGACTAGACTGAAAGTTGCTATTAATCTTTGCCAAGGATTGTAGCAGGTGCAGGATGCCCTCCAGCCTCCTAAGAAAGATGGTTCAGGCTAGTCTCTACCTTTCCTGTCATTTATCTGACACTTCCAGACATACCACCTGCGCCCTAGTTGTATGGAACACAATTTTATTATGCAAAACGGAGAACCCACCCACCCCACCACTACTCACTTACACTGATTCAATGTCTACCTTTTAATCAGTGTTATAGACTGAATGTTTGTGTCTTCCCAAAATTCATATGTTGAATCCGTAACCCTCACTGTGATTGTATTTGGAGATAAGATTATAAAGAAGTAATGTTAAGTGAGGTCAAAAGAATAGGGCCCTGATCCAATGGGATTAGTGTCCTTATAATAAGACACACACACACACACACACACACACACACACACACACTATGTGAGGGCACAGTGAGATGGCAGCTTCTTATAAGCCAAGAGAAGAGACTTCAGAAAGAAACCTACCTTATTGGCATCTTGATATTGGACTTCTCTGTGTCCAGGGCTGTGAGAAATTAAGTTTCTATTGTTGAAGTCCCCTAGTCTAGGGTATTTTGTGGCAACGCAAACAGATCTTAGGTTTCATTATTCTTTATGAATAAGATAAGTAAACTCCCTCTGTAAAGTTTCTGGAGTCCTTTCCACCCTCCATCCAAGCAAAATCAGTTCTCCCTACTCTGCAGTCCTATGGGACTTGAATACAACTATAGTATGAGCATGCCTTGTCTATTATGGATAAGTATGTATTCATTCCTGGCTCTCCTATGGGGCCGTGATGTACTTGAAGACGTCAAGCTCATAGTCTCATACAACGGGAGAAGGAAGGGAGGGAGGGAGTTAGGGATGGAGTTAGGGAGGGAGGGAAGGAGGGAAGGAGGGAACGAAGGGAGGAAGGGAGGGAGGGAGGAAAGGAGGAACGGAGGGAGGGAGGGAGGGAGGGAAACAGAGAGAGAAAAAGAGTGGTGGAGGAAGAAAAAAGACAGAATCTGATAAATAAAAAGTCTATAATATCATCATTGTCACCATCATCATAGATATATAATGTGCATGACCATGTATGTCTTTACATATCTGAATGCATATCATTTCAAACACTGAAGAGTGTCACGTTCTCTTACTGGACAAGCAGTAGCTTCATGCTCATCCCCAGTCCCTAGTAAAATGAGTCTAAATGTCTAGAGGGTTGGAAAACTCTGACCAAACCCATCTTTTGCAATTTTGGAGGAGTGGAATTGTCTAATAAATTTGAAAAATAATAATTTATCAGATGCAGGTGATGATATATGTTTTCACAAAAAGCTTCATAGCTGGGGATTGCATCTGCATGTACACTGCAAGCTATTAAGTACCCCCAAAAAGAACCCTGAAATGTTTTCGGAGACATTATGGTATTTTATGGAATATCAGCTTAACAGCACTTTGGAGATTGGCCTAGTCCCTTGTTTTTCCAGATGTGAAAACTTGGTCTAGAGGGCACATGACTTACTCAAAACCCCACAGCTCTCTAGTTTACCCAGGGAGAAAACAAGCAGGCAGGTGTCCCAAATTCATGTGAGTAGGCCTAACGCCTGCCGAGACTGTGCTCATTTTAATTTTCATGAATCTAGAGTTGTCATTAGGGAAGCTTAGCGAATGTGTTCAGTGAGGAAACTGGCTTCCTGTTAAAAAAAATTATCCAAATTATCAGGTAGATGATCCTGGAGTTATTTTAATTAAAGGCAATGGAGAAAAAAATTAGGCACTTAGATAGGTTTCTTGAACTCATAAAATTAAAGAGCCTTTTCTGTCAATATGTAGGTTAGAGGTAATTCCTGTAAATGTGAATGTAAATTAACTGTGTAAATTCCCATGCATATTAATTACAAAAGAAATCTTCGCTACTTTAGTCTTTATTTCTATAGAGGGAGCTCTTTTTTTTTTTTTTTTTTTAAGAAAAAAAGAATTATTTTATACACTGAAGTTGGAAAATTTTAGATATTTTTCTGTTTTGATCCTCCCTGGCCCCCATCACCTAGATACAGAATTACTTTTTGGTGGATGTTTTGCCTTAAGTCATTCCATTAATATAATGATTATAATATGCCTAAATGACTCTGTGTGTCAATAGCCCAGGGGAAATGATTAAATCTACAGGAACTTCTGCTTATAGGTATATTTAAGAAATGAATACACAACTATCTTCTTACTAAGAAAATGTGAACTAGTTATTTGGAGCAATCAGAAATGAGGTCATATTTTTATCTAATTTTTTTGACAAAGACTAAAATCTAACAACAAGCTGTTAGTCATCTGGCAAATCCCTAACTTCCAATCTTTATTTCCATTTTGACCACTTACATGATTAAAAGGCTCATAAAATATAATCATTTTTCTATTTAAGAAATTATATAAATCTCCGTACCACAAATCCCTGAAGTGAGGTGTGACTCAGTATTTCTTATCTCAACAAAATTTAAAATTAATCACTGATTAATTAGTTACATATATTTAATAGTCCATAATTTAATCTTTTGTCTGCAAGGCAAGAAATTATTTAAAGTGCCCCAAGTAGACATAGGCTATAATTAATGAGATGGAATTAAAGAAAAGAAAGAAGACTATCAGGAAAAATAAAAGGTTTATATAGAAGTTATTGATGTTATCATTGATGAGGACAAATGTAAGTACCAAGGTATGTGATTTGACCCAGAAATCAAACATATTTCATAAAAGAATAAATGCTATTATTTTACAAATTTAAAAATTAACTCTTTTTTCTACAGGATGTGTTGCTTCAAATATAATATTGGTGTTACTTTATATGAATTAATCGATCACAGTTATGATCATGCTTGGAAATGACATAAGCTTTGTGGTAATAGGTAATGTTTTTAAAAAATTATTAGCTAAAAATTATTATATGTTTATCATGAGTCAGCCACTGTTCTAAGCATATTGAACGTATTAACTCATTTAGTCTGCCGGCCCTTGTAAGATAGGCACTATTCTTATCCTCATTTTACAGATGGAGATCAGAGAGAGGTGCTAACTCAAACTCGGGTTGTTGTAAGTGGTAGCTAGTGGTTCCATGGTGGCTCCAGAGGTGGCCATCTCAAGCTTTTTATACAAGTATGGGCCTTGGCAAAACATTGGATGGTCCATTGGATGATCAGCATCCTCTAAGAGCTTGTTAGAAAAGCAGAATCTGTGCCCCACCTCTGCCTAATGATTCAACATTTGCAGTTTTGAAGATTTACTAGGGGATTGATCAAAGTTTGAGAAGCATGGCTCTGTTAATACTGCTTCTTGGTAAAGCATTCCTTTTAAAACTACATTGTATAGGCCAGGCGCTGTGGCTAACGCCTGTAATCCCAGCACTTTGGGAGACTGAGAAGGGACAATCACTTGAACCCAGATGCGGAGGTTGCAGTGAGCTGAGATTGCACCACTGAACTCCAGTTTGGGTGACAGAGTGAGAGTCCACTCCGTCTCAAAAAAAAAAAAAAAAAAAGAGAGAGAGAACTACATTATACATTGTTTTACAGTCTTATCATTGTATGTTTCCATTTTTTAAAGCAAACAAAATCTCCTTAGGGTCAGTGTCTTTAAAACTGTATATAAATTCGAAGGTACGATTTAGTGTTGAACACATTATACATTATTCTAGTATCCTTGATTTTGCTATTTTAACGGGAAGAATGGTGAGTACGAATTTGAACTCCTATTTAAGGCAGATCTGGGTTCCCCTGGCACTACTTCTTACTTGCTGGTTGAACAAAGTTACTTACATTTTCTTTTCTGTTGTATAAAATCTGAGGTGAATAAGGCTCTTTATTTCTGAAATGCACCATATGAGCACCTACCCTCTTAATCACTCGTAATGATCGTCTACTGTGATAGCCCGAATAGTAAATTTTTAAGTTTAGTTTTTATGAAAATCACCTGTAGATCTTCTTGAACCACAGATTATTGCTTCACTCCCCCAAAGTTTCTGATTTCAGTAGGTCTGGAGTAAGAGCTGACACTTTGCCTTTCTAACAAGTTGTAGGTGATGTTCTTACTGCTGGTCTAGGGACCACACTAACAGGTTACCTTCCTGCTCTATGATTTCATCTATGATGATTAATAGGAGTAGCTCCAAATTAATTTAATTAGCCATCAAAGAAAGACCCAGGTTACACTAATCTGTTACATAAAACAGTTCTGAGTATAGAAAGTTAGTGAAAAGATTGTCCAAAACTTTTTAGATTTATACCTCACCAGGTGAAAACTTTCTAGGAGTTTGAGAATCCCCTAATATTTTGGAAAGAGATATTCACTGTTTCTTTTCAGTGTGCCATTTTGTTTATTCTGCCATAAAGAGCATTTCTTCCATATTATGCAGTTATGCTCTGGCAGGGTGCAGTGACTCAGACCTAATCTCAGCACTTTGGGAGGCCAAGGCAAGAGGATCTCTTTAGCGCAGGAGTTCAAAACCAGCCTGGGCAACATAGTGAGAGCCTGTCTCTACATTAAAAAAAAAAAAAAAAAAAGCACAGTGGCACACACCTGTAGTCCCAGCTACTTAGGAGGCTGAGGTGGGAGGATCACTGAGTTATGGTATCACAGTGCTCTAGCCTGGGCAACACAGGGGGATCTTGTCTCAATAAATAAATACATAAAAAAATACATAAATAAAATATAAAAGAACACAAATATGTTCTTATAGAGTTATACTGTTGTTTCTATCACTGTAGTTCTGATGGGTAAATGCCATTCTATTATTTCATGTTTTGAACATAACTTCTGCATCCTGCCTATAGTTTTGCTATACTGAGGTTAAGTAATAATATTCTTTTTTTTTTTTTTTTTTTTTTTTGAGACAGCGTCTCACTCTGTCGCCCAAGCTGGAGTGCAGTGGCGCAATCTTGGCTCACTGCAACCTCCGCCTCCTGGGTTCAAGCGATTCTCCTGCCTCAGCCTCCGGAGTAGCTGGGATTACAGATCCGCGCCACCTTGCCTGGCTAATTTTGTTGTTGTTGTTGTATTTTTAGTAGAGACGGGGTTTGACCATGTTGGTCAGGCTGGCCTCAAACTCCTGAACTCGTGGTTCCCCACCTCAGCCTCCCAAAGTGCTGGGATTACAGGTGTAAGCCACTGTGCCTGGCCAAGTCATAATATTCTAAGTAATTGTAGAGTTATAGAATTTGGAGAGCCTTAGAATTTATCTATCCTGTTTATGTTTAAGATGAATCTTCCTAAGAACCACACAGCTTATCCAGCACATTGTTGAAGTAAAATGAAATAACTCTAACTCAAATTTTCTAATCTCTAACCATGTGTTTTTTTAATCACTCTATAATTCAGTGTACTGAATGATTTGTTTGTGTTGCCATAAACCTTTTGCAACTATATTTACATTAAAAGTTATGACATATGCATTGAAATAAAAGTTTAAATATTTTAGATTGGATGATTAATAAATATTTTCAAAAGTAAAAAATATAATTTTTAAAATGTATCATAATAAATATAACACGACCTTACATCCCAAAATGACTCATGTAATTTTAAATAAATCTATTAATAAATTCAAGATGCAAGAAATATCAGATCAACTGGAACAACACTTATTATAAAGGAAACCAGACACCAAATCAAATAACCAAAGTTATAGCACTGCCTACTCAGCAAAACAAAAATTGCAGCACAAGTGCTGATAGCAGTAAGCCTAACAGGTTATCTGAGTTCATGTGGTAAACAAAGTATTCATTCATGTTGTGAATAAATTTGGGCACTCAATATTCTACACAACGGCGTGATCTAGAAAAGAATCAGGTTCACCTTTACCTTTTTCTTTTGTTCTCTCTCATTTTTAATTTTGTAAAGCACCTTAAGGATACTTAACAGAAATCTCTAAGAAACAAACAACGTGCAAAACAATAGATAGTGTAAAAAATCAGAGCAATGCCATGTACGTCCTTACAAATTCAGGAGAGGCTGGTGTCATACAGTCTGTCTTGTGCTCATCCACAGAAACCATATCACCCTCTTGACAAAGCATATTAATTGATAGTTTTATCAATAATGAGTCATGATTAGTGTCAATAACGTGTAACTAGTAATTCAAATATGTTCATTATAATATCGAAATTGCTATAAATATCATATGGTTGATAATCATACACTATTTTTGTAGGTGATTTATGATAAATTACTGCTGTTGAAGTTACCAGTGAGGACATTTTGCTCTAGTAAGCTTTCAGTGTTGCAGGTGTAGGCTCTTGATCAGAGGTCCTGTTTCTGGGAATCACTTTTTTTTTTTTTTTTGAGACAGAGTCTCACTCTGTTGCCAGGCTGGAGTACAGTGGTGCAATCTCTGCTCACTGTGACCTCCACCTCCCAGGTTCAAGCGATTCTCCTCCCTCAGCCTCCCGAGTAGCTGGGTCTACAGGTGCACACCACCACGCCCAGCTAATTTTTATATTTTTAGTAGAGACGGGGTTTTTCCATGTTGGTCAGGCTGCTCTTGAACTTCCAAGCTCAGGTGATCCACCCGCCTCAGCCTCCCAAAGTGCTGGGATTACAGGCATGAGCCACTGCACCTGGCCGGAATCACATTTCTTAAGAAACCTAAAATTTAAGAGCAAAATACTAATATTTATAATTTATTTTAGTTCCTGATTACATTACTTGTAGTATTCAGTAGCATTACATAATAGGGAATATGGAAAGACAGCAGATGCTGTTCCTCAGAGAACTGATTAAAAGAACAAAGAAATAAATGTGCAGAACACACCTAGTTTGACAATTGCAACTGAGGGTAGTAAGAAAAACTTGTTTAAAACATTTTCAAAACAAAAACTACAAACTAAGCAGACTCAATAATTGGCTATGATAACAAATACTCTTTCACATACCAGGGACAACAATATTAACTCTGGAATATTATTTTAAACATTTTCAAGGCTAGTACTACAAATATTGCAGACTTTTTCCTGCAGAACTAAACCTTCCCAGACACTGTTATAACAAATACTAATCTTTGTGTATTTGTCTATATATCTGCATATGTATATATATATATATGCGCATATACCCGTAATTATGCATTACATGCATTTCTGTCTAATAAAAACATATTACCTTTATTGAAGCAGTCCTGCTTATACAAAATAATCTGGTGTAATCACTTGGATTTTTTAACCTCTTTGTGCAATCTGCGGGAAGATGCCTAAAATGAGCTTTATGAAAACTTGAGCTTTGAAAATGTGCTCAGTCCACAAGTGTCTCACGTTTTCATTTTGTCTGTAAATCTGTCAGACCATTCCCAAAAAGGTCCTAAGCTGAATCATTATGTTGCTTTCATTTAATTTAATACTCACTTTTATAATCGTTTCCCATCATTCCAAATGTGCTGCATTATCACTTTGTAATCTTAGTAGCATGTGACTTTTAACAGATATTTTAGTTCATATACAATCAGTTTTTCTTTTCATTTTTCCATTCAAATAATCCAATATGAGTTTCTCTCAAGGTAGGTGTTGTTTCCTGGTCACTAATTTAGAAAATTTTCTTAAATTCTATTAGTCCTTGCAAATACTATTAGAACCACAGTAAACATTTTTGTAAATATTTAATTCCTTTACTCAACACATCAGTATTAAGCAAATATCATGTTCCAGGCAGTAAAAGAGGCTCTGGGGTGCAGCCATGAACAAACTAGACAAAAATCCCAGCCCTCATGGAACTTGCTATCTAATACAAGGATACATAGCAAAAAACAAAAAATAAGTAAAACATAATGTATTTTGATTGGTGATCAATTACAATTGAAAAATGATTCAGGAAAGAGCATTAAGGGTTCTAGAGAAACGTTTGCAATTTTAGAATTTGAAGTGCAATGTTCAGAGAATGCTGCAACAAGAAGGTAAGATTTAAATAAAACCCTGAGAACGGAGCCATGCTAATAAGTGGAGAATGTGAATAACTTGTGCATCTGTGCCTAGGGTATGTGATGGAGTCATTTGCTTAAAACATCAGGGGCCTATTTTGTAGAGCTGAAAGTTTAAGTCAGTTCCTTCCACACCCCATAGCTGAAAATGGGGATGGGTAGACCTTTCAAAGGAGTGTTTAAAATATTGCTGTAAAGGCTATGTGCTCTATAATTTCAAATATGTTACTTCCTGTAAAAGAAAACTATGAAGATGATGAAAAGATCAGTAGGTGCCAGGAGTTAGCAGAGAAGCTGGAGGAACAGGCAGAACACAGGAGGATTCTGAGGACAATGAATCTATTCTGTATTGTGGTATAATGGTGGATGCAGGTTATTGTACATTGTCAAAGCCCACCGAATGCTCACCAAGAATGAACCTCAAGACTATGCTCTTTGGTTGATAATGAAGTCAGTGTAGATTCACAAAGTCTTACAGATATACCACTCTGGGGCAGAACGTTGATAGTGGAGAGGCTATCCATGTAAAGGGAAAATGGGCATATGGGAACCCACTGTACTTTCCACTCCATTTTGCTGTGAACTGAAACTACCCTAAAAAAATAAAGTCCATTAAAAAAAATCAAACCTAGGAAAGAACTTCCCTCCAAAATAATGCTAATGAAATGGGAGGAAATGTTTTTGCTGGGAGGCAATTAACAAATGCCACTATTATTAAAATAAAATGGGACAATATTTTTCTTTTTTTCTATCGAATTCTAACAGTTATTTTTGTATATCTAGTTTTTACATTTATTTTTTAAAGACAAACAGAGAGAGCTGGGCATAGTGGTATGTGCCTGTAGTCCCAACTACTTTTGAAGCTGAAGCAGGATAAACACTTAAGCTCAGGATTTCAAGGTTCTAATGTGCTATGATTTCACCTGTGAACAGCCACTGCATTCCGGCCTGGGAAACATAGCAATAACCTATCTCTAAAAAAAATGAAAAAGACTAAAGGAAAGGAAGAAAGAGAAGGAAGAGAGGAGAGAGGGAGGATGGGAGAGAATGAGCGAGGGAGGGAGGGAAGGAGGCAGGCAGGCAGGCAGGAAGGGATGGAAGAAGGTAGTGAGAGAGGAAGACACACATAGATACAATCAGTTTCTAAAGTTTTCTTCCTTATCAGTTAATACTAAATATTTTAATTATAAGTAGACATCACTAGAAAATTCAGCATAATTAATTTGTTTCTATAATATAGAAATATTGATCCAAGATTTTAAAATCATGGGGTATTGATATTTAATTGATTTCAGGTCACCTTTTAAAAAGAAATTCATAGCATACTTTGTGTTTTAGATAAAATAATTGCTACAATGAAGCAACTGACCACTTATAACAATGGTAAGACATACATTCCATAATCCCGTATTCCAATATTGAGGCATACATTTTAATTTTTAGATTGCAGCTTGATTTTGGTTACCATTTCTTTTGTGTTTGAGTGAAGAAAATTAGCTTGAAATTAATGCAAAAATTGGTTAAGAAAACATTTAATTAAGTGATAGTTTATATGGTACTCTAACAACAAGGCACTACATAAGAGTAAAGTCTCCCTCAGGATGACCCATTAGTTCTTTTTTTTGTTTGTTTTTTGTTTTGTTTTGTTTTTTCTAATTGTGGTTTTGTTGTTTTGAAAGCATAAAATTTTGTCATGTATGGTAGCAGTGTTCATTCTTATCAGTGAGTAATCCAGGGAAAAGTTTTGCTGAAGAAACAAAATATCAGGATAAAAGATTGAAGATTTCCTTTCTTCCAGTTTTACTTTTTGTGTGTCCTCAGATAATGTAACTTATTTTATCTCTAAGATGGCATTGTGGTTGAAGAAATAACAAATTTCTCTATGTGGAATATGGATTCTTATATGACAGCAAGCAATAAGTAAGCTCTACTACATAAGTTAATATATTCATAAAAATGACATTCGAATTAAAATAACATTATTATTCTTTTTCATTTTAATGTCATCCCTTACTGTCATCTTCTTAAGAATCATCAAATAGTTACTGAATTGTGTGCATAATAATAGCTGTCAATTTCCAAGGGAAAGACTATTAAGGATCTCTTTCCTTTCTTCCCCCACCTGCCACCCTCCATGCTTAATCCAGTCCTTGCTGTTCAAATAAACTCTTAACCTGGAAGAGTGGAGAAGACAAATAGAAACTCATTCTTCTTTTGGTTGGAAAATGGGCTCACACATTTTATTTCCACAATCATAGGATGGAGATCCTGAATATAGTTCTAGGTCAAATTGAGAAATGGACCAAGCTGGTATTTAATATTGTCTTTCACCATGTATACAGCTTGCTACACCCCTTACTAAAATCTCCCAATTCAGATATTCTCTGAGTATGTTTAACCACAGACTAAATAACTTGATTCAGTCATTCGCATTAAAGTTTCAGAGACATCTAGTAAGGTCTCTTAAGGAAGTACTTGTCATTGCTAAGAGGTGTCAGGGAGGGATACGATTACCTAACAGTGATATAGTGAAGATGGGAGAAGGCAGTAGGATAGGAATCAAGCGAGCTGCTTTTAGGTTCAAATTTTGCCACTCACTAGCCATGTTGACTAAAACAAAGCACAAAAACTTCTAGGCCTCAGTTTTTTCATCTATAATATACTCCTTCATTTATTCATTCATTCAATTAATATTCACCTCTTGAGTGCTGGGCACTGTGCTTATTTCATAGGATACAATCATGTGCAGAAAAGAACACATTACTTACACTCATGATGCTCATAGTCTAGTAGGCAGAGATAGAGATTAATAAATTACACAGAAACATGCAACTTTAAAATGTGGCAAGTGCAAAGAAGGAAAATTACAGGGAGCTGTAACTGAAAGTCATCTGTAATTTGGGGTTATATAACTTATGAAGCTTCTTTCAGATGTAAAATTTTGTGGAATAATAACTGTAGAATCTTTGATTCAGAGGGAGAGATATTTATACAGTAAGTGGGAGTGGGAAAACTTTATCAAGCTCCTCTTATTCCATTCTTTAGACAACCCTCATTAGATAGGGCAAGACTTGAGGAGGGCATGTCCTATCCATTTACTCTGTAGTTTTATTTGATTTCTCTAGGATGTACTGAATTTAGAACTTATGATTGCACTACCTTCTCTTTAGTTATTTCCTAGTCTCTCCTAAATTGAGCCCAAGTCCTGCCTCTGTTTTTCTGACCAGTACAACTGAAAGTATGTAAATGACTAGAACTTATCCACAGTGCATTTTTCCTTCTATATTACAGCCTCACAAAATTTCTAATTGTTTCTCTTATTTTTTTATGTTTCTGTCCTTTTTGGTTTAACCAGTCCCTTAGGCTGAAATACCCTCTCTCAACCAGAGGCACATTCATTCATTCATTCATTCGTTCATTCATTCATTCCAGTCATAGTGCAAGAGCTAGAGCCTACCAAGTCATGTGCTGAGACTTTTAGGAAGCTTTTCTTCATTCATCCAGGAAAATTTGAGTATACATACCATTTATTTAGCTTTTTTCTGTAAAAGTCTCTGTGATGAGCACTTGCATGCCTTCATCTCATTGAAAGCTTCCAACAATCCTATGAGGTGGTTTCTCTTATAATTTTTATTTCACAAATGAGAAAATTGCAGCCCATAGCTCGTATATGGTCAGAACAGAATACAACTCCAGGTGTATAGTACTATAATTTTAACTTAACCAGCATACTTCCTTTCTGCATTTGCATAATATTTGATTTATTATCTCAGTGTAGTGCCTAGTGCATAATTCACTATACTTTTAGAAAATTTAAATATAGCTTCCATATTTAAATATGAAATTCTTATCAACAGGTTCCATATTACATATGTTCTTTTAATATTCATAGTACCTAGAAAAATAGTTTTTGAATGCATAAATTAATACATCTTGTATGTTGTCCAAGAACATAAAAATCATTAAATAATATGATAAATCTGGAAGATATATTTCTGGAATGAGACTTTTGTCTCAGTAAGAAACTATCTGGATGCTTGTACATAAATGCTTAATATATTCAAAATACTATAAGCCTATAAAGATGCAAGATTATTTTCAATATGACATGATACGAAATATTTATTTAAACTTCAAAATCACCCTGATAATAAATTGTAGATTATTAGAGGGATGTATTATATTCATAACATCAAATATCAGTTGTGAAGACCAACAATAATAGCACCAAAATATGAACATCATGGGGATTGCACACTGTCAAAAAAAGGAAGCCCTTTTAATGTTAGGCTGCTAAATAAAGTATTTCAAGGGTTATTGACTCAAATGAGCTAAGTAATGGTTCTTCGTCTGGTGAAAGAAGCCATAGCAATTACTGAGAGTTATTTATTCAGATAGGCAAATATAATCTCGGATTCTGTTAAGCCATTTAAAATGTGAAAACCTTTTTCTGGTTCAGTGATCTCCAAATTTTTTAATATAACAAATACATATTAAATATAATTAAAATGAGTAAAACATTTTTCACTTGAAACTATTATAGAACACTTTTAAATACATAGAAACATCTTTTAGTATTCGAAAGTGAAATGTGAGATTCTCTTCCATATAGTAGAATATTGTGGAGGTATATTTGGTCTTCATTCCTTAATTCCTCTGAATTTAAAAGAAAATTGATTGGCCCAAGTTTTGATCATTTAAAAATAATTCAGAAATGGCACATCTTACCTATATTTGTGTTCATACATATTTATTATAACGACTGGTATTGTTTTACTTGTCATGTTCTTAAGAAAAAATATGGAATTCTCTTCAGTTCATTTTTTCTTTTGTACTAAGATTGTTAAATAGGACTGATTTATTCTAATATCTAATACTGCTTTCTATTTTTAAAAAATTCAGGAAAAAAGTGATTACCAGCTAACATAATATTTTCCTATGGACTTTTGATAACTGGAACAACGACTTAAGTGTTATATTTCTGTTCCCACTGGCATACTAATTAGGTGAGATTTTCTGTAATAAAGAATTAATGTGATTGATAGTTGTTTATGAAGCTTAAATCTGATTATTAAGCAACTATATGTCACTCAGAACTCATGCAGCTATATTCTTAAATAAACTAATGAGTATTAAGAATGCTCAAATTACTTTCACTTTTTAACTTAAATTAGTATTATTTTAGTTATAGAAATTTGGCACTCATTTAATTTGGAGAGATTATGTATATAATATTACATATATATATTCTGTTAAATGTAACCATTGACATATGTCTATTAAATTTGCTCATTTGTTTAAAATCTAAATAACCTCATTTATCATTTGATTAAATGGTATATTCAGTAATAGGATTTATATGTTGAAATGGAGATAGTTAAAATATCAATAAATAGGCTGGGCGCGGTTGCTCATGCCTGTAATCCCAGCATTTTGGGAGGCCGAGGTGGACAGGTCACCTGAAGTCAGGAGTTCAAGACTAGCCTGGCCAACATGGTGAAACCCCTCTCTACTAAGAATACAAAAAATTAGCTGGGAAGGGTGTTGGGCACCTGTAATCCCAGCTGTTTGGGAGGCTGAGGCAGGAGAATCGCTTGAACCCAGGAGGCAGAGATTACAGTGAGCCGAAATCGCGCCATTGCACTCCAGCCTGGGCAATAAGAATGAAACTCTGTCTCAAATAAATAAATAAATAAATAAGTGTATATGATAATTAATATACATATATTTATATCACTTTTAATTTGCAATGACAGTTGGTGAATTTTTACATGTAATACATATTCTTCCCACTGGTATCAGTGGAATTTGTAAACACATATCTAACAGCAAAAATAGATTCATAAAAGTTTAGACTTCAAGGTTAGAGTGTTTGTATGTGTGTGTGAACATTTAGTTTGTGTGCATGTGCTTTTCAAAAGCCATGTATGAATTTTAATGAAATTTTTTAGCTCAAAGGTAAAAGGTTGAAAGATAGTGTGTTCAGAATGTTTTTAGTCATTTTTGTGGCCTTTTAGTAAGGTGAACTCACTGAGATATTACGATGCTATAGCTGCTTTTTCTGGTTTGATGTTTACATGCAAATATACTACACTTCACATCTCTGCTGTGTCTGATTTTTTACTATTTGACTTAGATAACTCTTTGGGTTAATTTAGGGAGTAATAAATTAGTACTACTAGTTGATTATGGATGAAAAACCAGGCTGACTGACTAATGGACAACAATATCAGAATTATACTTTCTTGAACCAAGACAATGTTAGTTCCAACCTAATACACAAAGAATATGCATCTTTTCAGAAGGGTAGTCATTCTTCGTTCCATATTTCCACTGTGTTCTGATTATTTGCAATTATTTACTATACTACAACTGTACAGAAATACAAGTCAATTGATGCTTTATCCTAATTTCTAGGGGTTGTTCACTGTTCTTTTCAGGTAATTTCACTTTTAATTCTTTGTGCTTGATTTGAGAAATTTTTATCCC
This sequence comes from Pan paniscus, assembly GCF_029289425.2. Lineage (NCBI taxonomy): Eukaryota > Metazoa > Chordata > Mammalia > Primates > Hominidae > Pan > Pan paniscus. The sequence continues at coordinate 154,811,826 of NC_073249.2, forward strand.
CTTTTTCTTTTTTTTATTTGAGACAGGGCCTCTATCACTCAGGCTGGAGAGCAATAGCAAGTTCAGGGCTTACTGCAGCCTCAACCTCCCAGGATCAAATGTTCCTCCCACCTCAGCCTCCCTAGGACCTGGGACTACAGGCATGCACCACTGCACCGGCCTATTTATTTATTTATTTATTTATTTATTTTATTTATTGTAGAGACAGAGTTTCAGTGTGTTGCCCGGCCTGGTCTCAAACTCTTGGGCACAAGCCATATCCAAACTTCAGCCTCCCGAAGTGCTGGGATTACAGGCATGAGCTACTGCACCCAGCAAAAATACAATTTTAAAGTAATTATTCAGTAAGTCAGATTTACCCTGAGATGGCAAAGGTTTGATTTTATTTTCCTTATAATTTCTTTTGGTAGAAGTTTTATGACAAGAAAAAGGGAGCTTCAGTGATGTGATTCAGTTAGCATTGGGTCTAGCTGCAAGTGATAGAAAGTCCCCTCCACCTCTGAAAAACACTGGCTCATTCTATCTTGTTCCACGATCTTCAACACATTGATGACATCCCATTGTTCAACATGAGTGCTCCGGTGCATACATCACATTCGTGTTCCTTTAACATAAAAAGAGATAAATGAGGGCCGGGCACGGTGGCTCATGTCTGTAATCCCAGCACTTTGGGAGGCCGAGGCGGATGTATCACGAAGTCAAGAGATCGAGATCATCCTGGCCAACATGGTAGAAACCTTTTCTCTACTAAAAATACAAAAATTAGATGGGCATGGTGGCGGGCACCTGTAGACCTACCTATTCAGGAGGCTGAGGCAGGAGAATCACTTGAACCCGGGGGGCAGAGGTTGCAGTGAGCCAAGATTGTGCCACTGCACTGCAGCCTGGCAACAGACGGAGACTCTGTTTTCCAAAAAAAAAAAAAAAAAAGATAAATGAGAAAAAAGCACACATTTTCTTGTATTCATTTTTGTAGACATTAAATACCAGTTTTGCTTTCCTCCCATTGACAAACTTTGTTATATAATGTATTAGTCAAGATTCTTCAGAGAAACAGAGCCAATAGCATATGGATACAGTATGTGTGTGTGTGCGTGTGTGCACGCATGTGTGTATATATGTATGTACACACATACACATACACACATACGCACACACGGACACATATATATGGAGACTGATTATATTATCGTAGAAATTGGCTCACTTGTTATGGAAGATCAAGATATACTGTCAGCCAGCCGGAGAATAGGATCACCAGTGGTGTAATTCAGATCTGAGAATGAGGTTGGTGAGGCTGGGGGAGGGGGGTGGGGGTGGGGGGGAATGTTTCTGTTGTACTCTGTTCAAGCTGTTATGACAAAATGCCATAAATTGGATAGCTTATAAGCAACAGAAATGTATTTATCATAGTTCTGGAGGCTGGGAAGCCCAAGATCAAGGTGTAGGCAAATTTGGTGTCTTGGGAGGGTCTGTTTCCTTGTTCGTAAATGGCTGTATTTGCACTATTATCTTCACATCGTGAAAGAAGCTAACTCTCCAGGGTCTCTTTTATAAAGGCACTAATTCCTATCATGAGGACTCTACCCTTATGACACAGTCACCTCCCCAAAGTCCCTAATACTGTCACATTAAGATTCCAACATATGAATTTGGGAGGGACACAAATATTCAGTCCATTGCATATGGCTACATCTAGTTGTAACAAATGCTTCTCTATTTTCTTGATCAGACTTATAAGAGTATATTAAGGTTATCGATATTTATAAACAGCTTCTGCTTCTGTTTTACTTATATTATTTGGTTTGATTTGTATAACAGTCTTGTTAGCTATTGTTATCCCCATGAAATGTGAAGACATTGGAGTTCATAGAGTTTGAGATTTGCAAAAATCAGCAACCACCACCCAGAGAAGTGTTAAGTTCTAAACCAATCCAAGAACTCTTACTCCGATCTTAGTTCTGTAATTTTTTCACCAATTATCAGGAACTGATGCTCTTGTTCACAGGGCTAAAGGAAACATAAGTTAATATGTAGAGGAGAAATTCTATATTCAACATACCCAGGCACATTTCCACTTTCCAGCATGTTGACAAATGGACTTCCTAAGGCTAAACCAAAATATATTTTTTCATAGCAGCAGGCATAACTTTAGCTTCCGTTGAAAGGACCTGGGTAGTCATCTGTAGCATTCATTCATCCAGATGGTCAGCACCATAAAAACTTGGATGAAAATTAGAATATGCAGATGAGCTGTAGATGCTTCACAGCTTGACACTGCTGAAATATTTTTTTAATTGTGCCTCAGAGCTCAGAATTTTTCTTGTTTTGAAACATAGAAGCCAGTTTACGTATTAGTAGTTTTAATTCCAGTATATAGTCTTAATATCTACATTGTGTAATGCTTGAAGGACAATTTTTAAGCTGTTTTTAGTAAATTAGAATTTAGAGTAAAAGGACTCTACCTCACTAGACTGACTTGCCTGTTTTCTGTAACACTATGGGTAAGCATGCCTTTAAATAAAACAGAGAAAAAGCCACCTTCCTTCAAGAAATTGTAAAAACTGTACCATCTATTTGCTCCCTGTATATTTTCAAAACTTTAATTACAAAATAACTTGTAAAAATAAATATTTACTAAGCTTCTCTATATCTATATGGTGGTTTGAAATATTGTAATGTTTCCAAAAACATCTAAAATTGTTTAAAATTAATTTATTAGGAAAATTGCTAAGTTATTTTATTCCATGGTTCAAGTGTCATATCAGTTGGGAATAAGATTAATAAAAGCTACAATATTTTAAGCTAAAGGTTGTCTTTATTTATGTCCTTAAAATTGCATTTAGAAATGTCAGATAAAATATGTACTATGTGAACCAGATGCTGAAAACGATTCCCACCTATTTATATTAGAAACATTAAGAGAGGAAAAAGACTTGTTTGAAATCATAACTGAATTTAAAATAAAACATTGTAAGACCAAAAAATGGAGAAATCATCATTTTCTTTGGTTCTACAATATGAGTGATAATCTATGTTTTGCAAATTCCATACTGTATAGAGGCATATTTGAAAATATAGAATGAAGTAAAAATAAAAGCACATTGGGAAAGTTCATGAGGCATTAATAATTTTAATAAAATTATGCTTAATCACAGTTTTTGAATAGGTATTATAGGAGTTTATTGTATCATTCTCAAATAATACTTGTCAAATTCATAACTTTCACTTACGTCAAAAAGTCAACGCTTTTTTAATGACGTAGAAGTAGGAGTATAGCAAAAGTCCTTTTTCAGTGCCATGACCGAGAGGGAAAAATGGTGTAGTGCCGATAAAACCTGGAACAGCAGTGGACAGAGATACACATTTTTTCCTTTCCCAACTCATACATGTGATATATTCGCACATAAAAATGATGATAAAGAATAATATTAATATAAGTATAACTAAACTATATAAATATTTGAGGCACGTGGAATTGTAACAATTATTTTGTAGCAATTCTTATATGGAAAACTATATCCTGAATTATAATCAACTGACCAACAGACGAATATTAGGAGTATCAACATAGTCATTCATACATTTATCAGACCCATTCAGTCTGTTTTTTCCTCTATCACTTTTGGAGCTAATAACATATTTCATCAAATCCGAGATGTCATCTATCATAAGACATATTGTTTTATGTATCACCATGAAAGGAAAACAAAAGGTCCAGTTTAATGACCCTTAATTCTAAATTCAATCCTAATTTCAGAGGTGATAAAATATGAAATAGCGTATCATAGAATTGATGAAAGATTTTATTTTCTTAATATGCTACCTGATATATTTAAGCTTCCATTTTTAATCTCAAAACTTTTGTATTTCTATATTCCTGCATCCAGTATCATTTGTCATTCTGTGATATTATTTTGTCTTTCTTTTGGCTCAGTATCATATAAAATCCTACAGCTATGTCATTATTTTCCATTTTTCTTTCTTATGTCTCTTCTTGTTTTTTATTTTTTTTTTGGAAAAAAAATGATTTACTGCAGTAGCCATCTAATGAATCTTAAGGATATCTCTTTCCAAGCTGTAGCTTAAGTAATCTTGAGTCCATCTATCTATTTTTAAAAAAGAAAACTTTGACCATGAGCTGGTTTATTTGAACACTGTATTATTATTGACATAGTTTAAGAAAGTATATATGTAGCATTGAACATGAAATCAATATGTTGTTTGTTAAAAATGTAAATATTATTTTAAATTTATGTATCACATTGTGCATTTCTTGTAATTATAATTACAAAGTCCTTACAGTGTTGCTAAGTTTTCTTAGCTATAAACATCTCCTTATCTCCCCTTAATACTTTAAAATAGATCGTTGCACAGATACATAGAGAGATAATAGAGGAAATAATCACAGAGCACAAGCAAATCAAAATTTAGTGACTACAATTGATGCATTACCTAGATCATTTTTGGGAATGAAACATACTCCTCTAACTCCTAGGAGTTCTGATGAAAGATGGCCCTCAGTGTCAGCCCACAAAGCTGCCTTGCTGAAGGTCAGACACCCATCTGTGAAAGTCTTCATCTATTGATCGATCCTCAGAAGGCTTATAAAGGCCTGGTGACCTTGACCCAAATGAGAATAACTATGAAGGCCTATCCTGACTCCATGGCTCCCCATGAAGTTAGCTTAAGGTCTTCTTTGGACTGTATCACTGCTCACATTCTCCCTTGACTCAATCCTGCATCCTTTTCCTCCCTCACATAGGTGTTTAATGCCAGGAGCATTCCCCAATAAATGTCCTATATACAAATCTCTATCTTGAAGTCTGTGTCTAAGGGAACAGATTGGACAGCAGCTAAACCAAAATTTATAAATAAAGTACATAAATGTATTTCTTCATAAAGTAGTACAAGACACAAGATGGTGATTAATTTGTGACTATTATCTGTATGTGGATGGAGAATCTAGGCATATTTCCCCACCAATTATTTAACAATAATTGAATGAGACCGCATTGGCAGATCTTGCTATTAGCAACACAAAGGGAGTTCTCTTTCTATAAACCGAAGGACAGGGAGTGCTGAGAATCAAGCTCAGATCGATGCCTTTGCTAGCCAGATGGATAAAGGACTCTGAAGTGAAAAACACCAAGTGAAGACTCTCAGCCTTTGTGTTACACAGAGAGCCCAGATCCAGTTCCTTCAGAGGCTAGATCAAACCCATTATTTTTTTCTCAGCTTTTATTCTGAGGGAAAGATTATATTGAAATATAATTGCTTTTATTTCTCTAGGATTTTGTTTGTGAAACTGTTCACCCAGATAATCGATGGCTATAGGAAAAGTATATTAGATCCACTTTTCATGCAGGTCTGTCTGCAAATAAACTTTATTTGTAAATTGCATATTGTGTTGATTTTGAACACTATTTTATTAGCATAAGTATTTTAAGAGCTGTACCCCGGCATGAGAAAAATATTTCCTATTTAATCACCTATGTTTCTGTCACTATACTAGGTATTAGAAATTCAGTGATGATTAAGACATCTCCAGTACTCACCATATTCAAACATCTGGTGATGGAGATGAATAATGTAGTCTCCTTACAGCACAGTATTTTAAAGGTATACTTGAGGAATGTACAAAAAGCAAAATATAATAGGATTACAAAAGATATAATAAATTCAGACTGTTATATTGGGGATCCTTATAACTAAGGGGATCATATTAGAGCTGGATTGTAAAATAGAAATAGGAATGTGCCATGTGTGGAAGTAGGAAAGTCTATTTCAATACTAAGTAAGAGAGGCTAGAAAACGTATAACACATTCATATTAAGAGTTTGCTTTTTGCATAAGTGACTGACAAGAAATAAGACTGAGGAGTTTGGACTTTTTCTAAAATCTATAGGAGCTATTGAAAACTTCTTAAGCAGGAGAGCACAATGTTTACATTTGTTTCAGAAAGCAAAGCTTGTGACACAGAGGAATACTGGGGGAGAGGGACTAGAGAGTGAAGAAGACACTAATTTTGAGGACAGTGTTTGAAATGCTAACAAAGAGAAAAGGTTAGGGTTTCCAACTGAGGAAGTGGTTGTGGAAACAGGAAAAGACCCTTTCGAAAGATATTTCAGTGGTAGACTCAAAAGAAATAGGATACTTATCAAACATAGTGCAAAAGTGGGATGAGAGAGGGGATATTCCACACTGGCACTAAGATCTTTTTTGAGTGGATGATAAAGAAGAATAAAGAAGAATATTTTATAAGGGCTCATCACTGGTAGCAGGCATATATTAGCAAACTGTAATGGGGATGGTGACGGGTAAGCCAAAACAACAACTAAATTTTTTGCCTGGATGAACATTGATTTACATTCCTAGATTATTGACATCTAAAATAAGATTATTGAAAGAAAAGTACATATGTACTGACCTAATTTGGGATACTTGTTATTCTACTAATATTGCCATTAAATTGAATATTTTATAGGCTAGAATATATATTCAAATTAATGGCAATATTGGTAGAATTAGTAGAATATATATTAACTTATTTTTAATATTTTCCATTTTTTTCTTGCTGTTCACTGGATGATTTCTTTTGATTTAGCTTTCATTTCATGTATTGTTTCTTCATCTTAGTCTAATAGAATATTCAACATGTCTGAGTTTTTTTCTCATTTCAATAAACACTTTTCTAGCAGTTCCATTTGGATTTTTTCAGATGTGCCTGTGGTTCTATTTTTCATTTCTTATGTCGCTGATGAGAACTTTGAGAATTGAATCTTCTGTTTAATTTTTAGGTGCTGTTCTCTAGTTGTTAATAAAAACAATGTTCCACTTACTCTTATGGGACTACATAAAAGAAATGCAAACAGAGATTGGGCTTTAGGTCATGGGCTTTTAGAAGTTTCAAGGATGGACATGTTTACATAAAATGAAAAAAACATTCTAAAGGTAGAGATAGCATAAACTTTTATATCAAATACCTTTATTATAAACCAATATAACTTAATTTTTGAAACATCTTAATTTTCTAATATGCTGTCTCCCATGCCATAAAATCAACTAGACTTTTGTTTAATATAGTTAGTAGATAACAAGTATCAAAGAAACACAACCACCATGTAGTTGGATGAGTTTATATGACATGTTATATATTTTCCTTGACTTTATGGTGGAGTCAGGGATTGCCAATACTAATGTTCACATACATGGCATTAGTCTGGGTTTTAATGTCATGTTGTCATAGAACTTAATTTTTTAAACCTTATATTTTACTGTTTTTATCAAAAAGATGAGTTTAGAATCTATACATTTTTATTACTTCATAAATATAGCTCTCTATTTTTTATCATTTCCAAAACTTCTACTACATGAAGCAATAAAATTGAAACATGGGAAATTATAGTATTAAACATAAAAACTTTTTTGACCAAATTACTACTGATATCTAATATTGACAGGACTTTAAATTAGAATCCCACTACTCCTATGACTCTTTAGGGGTAAAGAGAGAACAAGTACAAGAAAGCCATTAGGAGAGAAATTTCAATTTTGCAAGTGCAAGAAAGAGACATTAAGCTATAATTTTAAAAAGTTATTGAATACTTCTAGAAACCTTGACGCAAATTTACTTAATGCAGCCAATATACTTTCCTTTGTAGATTATATTTAAAAGATCAGTAATCTGAGGATCAGCTTTCAGTTTATATAATTCAGTGGTACAATATTTTAAATATTAAATACATTTTTATTTTCAATGGTATTAATTTTTTTAAAAAATCTTAAATGTATGTCTGTAACATGAGGTTCACTATTAATTATCCTGGGTTATAGATTATGGTATAAATAAATCATCACATCACTAAGAACCATGCCTGGTCATGTGAAAAGTTAATACAATTTATTTTGATAGAACCAAAAAACAGATAGATATACTTGAAATTATTCTGTAAACTTGGATGTCCATGAAGAAAGAGAATTACACTGTCAAAACTGCCAAGAAACAAGAACTGCATATAATGCCATTCTAAGAAGACTAGATCATTAGTGTGCCACAGGTATTCTTTTATGTATGATTAGTGGAATATTCAAATTTTATTTCTAAAGCTGTTTCAGTGTTAACACAATAGGACTCAATTTTAGATACAAAATGAATTCATCTTAATTGGATACCAATTTCCTTGGCCTATAGAGTGTTATTTCAGTGGGAACTACTGTGAAGGAATACTGAATAGAGAGATAAAAAGACTGTGTGTGTGTTCTGTGTGTGCATGTGTGTGTGTAAGAGAGAGATAGTAGATATCCATTTCACAGGTATCAAAAGTAGATTTATGACCTCTATATACGATATGATATAAACCATCTACCATCTTAATCAAAATTCATACTTATAATAAGTAAATAGTTCACATACTTTTTTTTTTTTAACAGAGTCTTGCTGTGTCACCCAGGCTGGAGTGCAGTGGCCCAATCCTGGTACACTGCAACCTCTGCCTTCTGGGCTCAAGTGATCCTCCCACCTCAGCCTCCACAGTAGCTGGGACCACAGGAGTGTGCCTCCATGCCTGGCTATAAGTTTTTTTATTTGTTTGTTTGTTTGTTTTTGTTTTTTGTATTTTTAGTAGAGACGGGGTTTCTCCATGTTGCCCAGGCTGGTCTTGAACTCTTGAGCTCAAACAATGGCTCCACCTTGGCCTCCCAAAGTGTTGGGATTACATGCATGAGCCACCGCACCCAGCCATCGTTGACATACTTAAGCTCACACAAAAGATATATGCTATAAAGAAATCCTTTTAGGTTGATATTTAATTATTGATTAAAGTCTGAAAGTTTATTAGACAAGAGAGTAACCAGAAAACACAATGATTTCTCTAAGGAAAATAATTATTTTTCCAAGTGTTAATTGACCAACATTTTACTTGTTTAATATATATCCTTAATTTTTTCTTCCTATTAAATGATATAATATTCATGATAAACGTGTTTTGTTAAATTTAAATGATTACATATTTAGCTGCTACTATATCCTTACATCTAGAAAATTCCTCAAGAATAATTCCAAACTGGCATTTAGAGACAATTTTATATTCTTGCTAACACAAAACCACCAATAGTTATTAATTCAGGTAAAGTATTTACATAGCTGGTACTCTATTATATTAAAATCAGTTCTGATTATATAACATTTTATTTACTTCAAGAAGTTTTATTGCCTTATGTGACCTTTTTAAAATACTGAGGTAGAAGCACACATGCCAAAATTCATGAATTATCCATTCCATCATTCTCCTATCTGTCCATCCACCCATCCACATAATGTTACCTAAACAAACTGCATCTGTTTGTACATGCACAAGAGAAAGCCAAACACCGAAGCACTGGGTTTTTGCAGGAGAAAGGTTTATTGAGTCCACTGGCAGGTAGTCAGAGGAAGTGGTCATCCAGAGCTAGGGGCTAGATCGGGTTTTATAAGCATATGGTAATGAGGTGTGATCTGATTGGATCTTGCAATGAAGGGATGCCAGCAGGCATGATCTGACTGGATCCTCTCATGGGACAATGCCAGGGCTCAACCGGATTGGATCCTGGATCCTGCCATGTGGTGTCCACTTCTTAGTTCGGTTTCCTGATTCAAGCACTTAGGTTCCACCTGTGATTGCATACTTGGTTCATCTGGGCATGCTTAGATTATGTGACCTTCAACCTGGGGGTCCATAATAACTGAATAACAACTCAACATTGTTACAGATCGGTCTGGAACAGTTACAGTAATATAGTGTTTTAAACTATAATCAATGAACCTCTAATTTTATTTTGTGAAGCTACTAATAAAAAAGAGATGCTCCTCCCTTTTAGAGCTTATTTTCCTTTGCAGTATGGTGTTAAAGGAGAACTTGGCAATATACATTTCACAACTGAATACCAAAGCCTATAAATAAGATACAAAGGAATAATATTTTGGTACATTCCAGTTGGAAAGCATCCACCAAATATTTTATAATGAGTATAACCTTCAGTAATGATAGGAAGTATACATGGTGGAGCCAAATTTAGAAGTGGTCACCAGCTATTTATTCCTATGTCTTAAGAAAAATAAATCAGTTCAACAAGTTTATATAAATGATATACTTTAAGAGCAGTTTTTTCCCCCAGTATGTTAAATCTCTTCAAATCCACAAACCTGATATTATTATGCATCACTGACTATCTTTCTTGTTAGAATGGACAACAAAATTGACAAACTAGAGCACAGATTAGGAAAATTACTCAGTGTAAAACTACAGTTCGAGCAAGATTTGGATCAAGTAAGTTTTCTGTAAATTATGGTACCTTATCTTCAAAGTTTTATAAATTGAATAATTTGTACTTCCTAAAAATGGAGTAGATATCTAGTCAATTATTTTTCTGTAGTTAAAAATGGGTATACTGTTAGAATATGCATTTTATCTTCTGTTTGCTGCTCTAGGTATGATGAGATGCATCTCATTTTTACATAAAATCAAAATTCAGTTCACTCTGTGAACTTTTTACAAACCAGTTTGAGCAGAACACTCATTAAGGGTAATAGAAATTGAACATATACAGACAGTTACACCACAACAAAATTTAAATCTCTAATGTATAGGATATTACCAAACATGAAAGATTCATGAGCTGAGTTGGGATCTTAAAATTAAAAGGTATATAATTTGGTTTACAAATCAAATCGATCTTTTCCATGTTTATAGTAATTGCTATTTTGTCACCAAATGTTGCTACAACTAGAAAGGTAGATCTTTACTGCTTTAACCACATGCAATACACCTAACATGAAATAAATGTAAGGTAAATTTATGCAGATGGATCATACTAGGAACTTATAGCAAAAATTTTATGGCAAAAAAATTGAATGGGCACTGGGAGAACCTAAAACATACACTTTCCTGCTCTGGAAATATTTCATTAGCATTCTGTCTGGCTTTTAAATTTCTCAGACCTTCTCTTTCAATCTTTAGTTACCAAATTTTTGACTTGGTCAATGTCTTTGTCTGATAGGAGCGCCATAACAAAATGCCACAGACTGGGTGTCTTAAACAGCATAACTTTATTTTCTCGTAGTTCTGGAGGCTGGTAGTCTAAGATCAAGGTGCCGGCAGTGGTGGTTTCTCCGGAGGCCTCTTCCTAGCTTGTAGATGGCTATATTCCCATTATGTCCTCACAGGGCCTTTTCTCTGTGCATGTGCATTCCTGGTGTTTCTCTGTCTTCGTGTAAGGACACCAGGCACACTGGATTACAGCCCAAGCATATGACCTCATTTAACCTTAATTACCTCCTTAAGGAATCTATCTCCAAATAAAGTCACATTGAGGGTTACGGCTTCCACATTTTTCAGAAGGACACAAATCAGTTCATAACAGTTAATCATTATTTATTATTTCTCTTGTTACTATAAAAGTCAAAATGTGGTCTTAATTTCAGGCCTCTAGAAGTAGGAGACTAATTCTGTATATTTAGACTTTATTTTACACAATTATGATGTTCTCAGAAAATGTGTAAGTTGAAGTGAATGTTAATGAGTAGTGTAGCTTTGTTAAATCCATGGATCTAGGCCACGCTGCCTGGATTTGTATCCTAGCTCCACCACTTATCGGCTGAGAGATCATGGGAAACTAACTCAACCTTCCTATGCCTCAGTCTTCTTATGTGTATAATTGGTATAAATATCTTTAAATGCAATTCATGACATATTGGAAAAACCCCTGGCAACTAGTAAATGCCTTGTAAGTTATTAACTACTTTTATTATTGAGTCTATATTTCTATATATTCTGAGTATTGATAGTTGTACTTGGATTGCTTTCTAAAGGGAAGGGGAATTTTTAAAATTAGTGTTTTTAATTGCAAGTTGGTTAAATGTATGGACTCTTTTCTCAGGCTTTCTTGGTTTGTGTATTTGGCTATATCTCTTCCTGGCTTAATGCCCAATAACACATCATTTAATAACCTCTGGTAGCCTAATTTTGCTTATGGGCAAAATTAGAATTAAAAGCAGGGTCTCATAGTGGTGCTGTGAGCATTAAATGCAGTAATGTAAATGAAGCTCTTAGAGCATTGCTTGATACAAAATAAGAATTCTTACCCTTGCTATTTTTAGGTATATAAATGTTAATATGATGATGACCAACCTTCAATTTAACTTTTTTCTAAAGGTACACTTCATACTTAATTTTATTTTGTTTGAAGTCAGTCAAACCTTAACAGAACAGTGGGGCAAACTTTTCCCAATTACCATTGCTGGAGTTCAAGTCCTTTCTCCTACTTTTCCACACAGCTCTTAGTAGACATGTGGAGAAGGTGCTCTGTTCCCAGAGAAGCCTTGGCAGATTGATTTTATTTGTTTGTTTGTTTGTCTATTTCAAATTTGGCCAGACAATTAGCAATGCCAGTTTCACATCTAAATCTGTGAGGGAGAAATGGATCAGTAGCTACCATATTGTGACAAAACAAATCAAAGTTACCCCATTTAGGACCTGACAGTAAATTATGAGGGCAGTAGAGGAAGGATTTCTAAGAATACATAAATTTTAAGAAGAAATTGGGAGATTCCAAAGCAGGTAGATAGACTTGAAGTTAAACATCTTGTAATTTATCCTTGGAAAGTAATAATACAGTGTGCAAAATGTACATATGAATAAAGACGTCCAGTAAAAAAATGAAAAGTTGTTTATAGCCTTGTATGATTACACTTATTTGCATTTTTACTTTTACTATGTATGTGTATGAAAAAATATACCTTTATATATATCCACACCCTTACATATCAAAATAAGAGTGGTTTTCTTGGAATACTTGAAATTTGTTTTACTCAGGAATATTTGATATTTGAATTACAGTTAGATGTGAAAATAATAATAATAAAACAGAACTGGAGTTAACAGTAATTTATAATTGAGACACTGCAACTAAATGTCATGACCCTAGGCCAAGTCACATACACTGTGTTTCTTAAGTTTCCTCATTTAATAAAATAAAACAAAAAATGAAAGTACTTCCTCTATCTCAAGGTTTGCTGTAGGAATCATATGAGATGAAAAATATAAAAACACTTTGCCATGCTGAAAGAACAATTTAAATGTCAGGTATCAAGGTTGGTAGCAATAAGTAAAATAATAATAATGATTCTCATTCTAGATGATTAATGGTTGCAGTGTACATTTTGCTTTTCTGTAGAGCATATCCTTTTGAAACATAAAAAGTCCATTCTGGGAAGAAATTTAAACTAAATGCTTCATAAACTGACAACAAGGACTGTATTTGGACACACTGTTGAAAGAATAGGGCCAGCATAGTGAAAGCCGTTGGTGCTCAGGGCCACTGTGTTCTGATTTGATCCCAGCTGGCTGAACCACAGAAGCTTTTGCACAGACACTATCAACATATTGCTTGTTCAGTCAGAATTTATCTTGTTTCAGTTATTGGTGCACTAACAAAGCTGCAGAGGTAAAGGATCCTCAGCTCCTCTACATGCCTGGGGAGAGGATTAGAGGCTTTGTTTTCTTTAGGTAACTGTGTCTGGTTTCAGTATTTGGAGGGCTTATTTTTAATAACTGAAGAGAAAAAGACGAAGTAAAAATGTTCCTTCTGGGAGACTGGAAAGGCAATATGATTTGTGATAAAGGCTCCTTTTTTCTACAAAATAAATGACACAGACCTAATTACCCATCACTTATCTGCATCCGACTTAAAAGCCCCATTCTTCTGGCCAGTATGATTCTGAGTAAAACAAATGCAAGAAGCAAGTTTTCTTTTTCCTTTTTTAAATAACTTTTACAAATTTCTTTTTGTTCTAATGTAGAATAATTTATAAAATGCATCCCTTCAATTGTTTCTTAAACTGAAATTGAAACTGTAAGCCATCCCATCACTGAGCATTATTTTACGGGATGGAAGCTGTCAAAAACTACTTTAAAGCTAACACTTGGCCGACTACATCTTATGGGGGGTTCTCTGAGTATTAAGTCTTAGAGGAAGCACATAGCCACTGTGATCAAGCACTACAGTCTTGGCTTTGTAGCTTGTTACAGCATTGCGGGCTTAATAGTCATGATTAAAAATGTGTATAGTGTATGACTCTCTGGATTCTACTTTTAGGATGGCATGTGAGATAGTTTTGTGACCTGCTAAAAATTTTAATCTTCATATTTAAGTCCACCTGGTCACAAATCATAGAAAACACACCCTAGATGCACAGTGTACTGGAAATAAAAGTGACTTTAGAACAAGTGAGATTCAGGTTCACATTCTGGCAGAGCTAGAATAAGTGACTCATTCTAAAGTCACTGTTATTTCCAGTACACTGTGCATAACTATAGGTGAGTGCAAAAGTAATTGCTGTTTTTGCCGTTACAATGGCAAAAACGCAATTACTTGTGCACCGACCTAATAGGTGTGACTTCACTTTTATTTCCATTATGCCGTACATAACTATAAGTTGGTGCACAAGTAATTGTGTTTTTTGCCATTACTTCCAGTGGCAAAACCCACCATTTTTCACCAACCTAATAGGTGTGACCTAAGGCAAGTCAACTATATTATCTGAACCCAAGTCTTCATCTTACCTTGCAAGGAAATTTAGAGGACTAGAAAATACATGTGTAAAACAGTGTTTACAAGCTCAGTGCAATGATAGATTATCCAGGAAAAATATTTAATTTCAAAATATATAAATTGATCTTATAAAATGATTTTTACTGCTACAGTTTCAGAAATAAACTGGACCTGAACAGATTTTTTTTCAAAATAAATACTATATCGTAATCTATTCGAGACTTCTAAAATCAATGCTTCTTTTAAAATGCAACATATAGAAAGAACTTCCTTCTTTTCCTTTCCTCCCACTAGTTTTAGTGCCATTGATTTATGAAGATTCACTCAATTTATGTACTAACATGTTACCTTCTGAACAGAGAAGACTGAAGCTGAAAAACTCCCTCTGAAAGTGGCTATCCATTTCTTAATTGGTTAATAATGCCATGTGGGCAGTCCCTGGTTTCCCTTGGAAGACAAGCTATCTTGGGAAACACCCACTTCATATTTGACAGGCACAGATCACCACAATCAGCTCAGTCAACAAGTTAGCTCCTGCCCCAGATGCTGGAGTACCAGCTAGTCTGTACTTTCCTTAGATTAGAAAGCTATATGAAAGCAAGAGGCTACTAAACCATGCACAGAGCCCTCAGACTATAGGAAGATACACATGTATTTTGGGAATTCATCATTTTGGTCACCAAGCAGTATATGTATGTCCTCAAAGTTCTTTTTAACCACTTTATTTCATGCTCTGGTTATGTTTATTGAACTCATCGTGCTTCTTCACACTATTCTAGGTGATGGGCATTTAAAGATGAACAAGAAGTCTTTTTCCTCTTCGAAGAGAGATAGATATAAATGCATGTAGTACAAGATGTAGCACCTAAGGAATATTGCTAATATTGTGTGTGGTAGGTGCCCTTATAAAAGTACATAGTAAATATTATGGCATCTTAGAATGAGGAGTGATTAATTCTGCCTGGAGGATTCTGGAAGGCTTCAAAGAATGGGTGATATTGGAAGGAAGCTTACCAATTGAAGAAAGGTGCTTAGAAACTGGGAAAAACTTCCAAAGGGGAGGAGACAAAATAAACAGAGGTGAGGAGGAAGGAAATTTCATACTTCTTAGGTATAGCCATACACACAGACAGTGGATCTTGTTTAGATTCAGGAACATAAAGCCCACGCCAATTTGGAAAGGATCTTGAATGACATGCTAAGTAACATGGACTTTATTCCTGATACAATAAAGTGCTGGCTATTTGGAAACTGTCATTAGGGAAAGACAAGGATAAATCCATATGATGGAAAATGATCTCTGGTAGCAATGTGGGAAGAAGTCTGGGGTTGGATTATTGGTGAGGTGGAGACTGCAGGCAGGGAGCCCATTATAAAAATCATAAAATAATCTGAGAAAGGAACACAAAAGGGTGGGCATTGTTCACAATCCAGTGGCATAATGGAGTGACTTTTGCTTCACAGAATACAATTTTATTGACTGTAGGTCATAAAGAATCATGATGAGGCAAGAAAATTTACATAAACAATAGAAATATTTTTAGATACATTACTTGGAGGGGGCTGAAATTTCTGTGAGAATTTTTTTGAAAATTATGTTTTTAAAAGCTATTCTCCCTTCCTTCTTGTTCCAGCTACATGTTGTTTGGTGGATAAAAGTCTGCTTATTCAATCATATACGTGGTCTTCATTCAATTAATCTATATGGATTATCTGCATGTGTTAGATATTATGCTAAGTGCTGGGTGTTGAATTAGACACAACCTTTGTCTATGGGCATCTCACTGTTAAGTGGATGAAAATGATACTATGTATCAGAAAATGTAATGATTCTGTGTTTGGAAATTGGCATTTCTGGAAAAAAATCCCATTAAATATCTAAAATAAATCTATTTTTAAATGTAATTTTAGGATGCATTCCCTATATATTGGGTGAGATAATTGCACACTGCTGGTAATGAAACAGATGATATTGTGTTAGACCATCAATACAGTCAGATGTTAATTAGGTCACTGTGCTCCTTTGTTTTTGCTAATTTGGACCAGAGAAGATAGTTTTTACATCTATAGTTCAGTTTGAAAACAGAGGCTATTATCTTTTTCTTTTTTACGTTAATCTTTTCTAAGACATAAAACTAGAATTCTGTCTCTAGGTATTAAACATTTCACTGAGGATGAGGAAGTAGTTTTGTCAAAGATTCTAGCCCTGAGTGAGGAAATCCACAAGTGTCCCTTTATTTCCCATTTTGAGACAGGATATATTCACACAACTAAAACTTGTGCTCAGCAGAAAATACAGTTTTGGAGTAGTTCAAATATTTCAGAATATGTTATGGAAAACGTTATGGTAACTTGCACCTGCTCTGTTGCTGAGGGAAAAAAAAATCTACCTCTAAAAACTACCTATCCAGAAAGTAAATCAATTTTTTAAATCCAGTCTTGTCAAAATAGCCCTGCTTAATGACCAGAAGTCTGGAGTTTACAGAATGGAACATAATGGATGACACTAATGTATCCATCTTAGTTAATTACATGGAAACTTTTGGAACTTGAGTAATGTTTATTGTTGGTGTCTGTCTCCTGCTGAGTACTACTCAAATTGAATGTCACAGAATTTTATTCATCCCCAATTTTAAAAGAGCATTCTGTAATCCAGAGCTTATTGTATTAACTCTTCCTCTAAACAAGGGCAGAGATGCAAATAAAGAGGTTATTAAAATTGGCCTTAAAAGACATAGATCTTTCATTAAAAATTTCTAGACAAGCAGAAACACATAAGCTTAACTCAAGGAGATTAACATGGTTAGGTTAGAGGCTAATTGTGTTTTGCATCTGAAATGTAATAAAAGTTTGTACCCTTCGGGGGGAAATACAGCTAAGGTTCATCAATTTTTACCATCTTTAATTCTGCAAACCTTGGAAAACTAATTCAGAGCAATAGTATGGCTAGTTAAGATGATAAATCTCTAATTAAACAAGGAGCTATCTTCTTAAATGAATAATCTGTATCTAGATCTCAGTGTATCTCAGCATATTTAACTGTCTGTGTGTGAGGGAAAAAAATCAAGGTAGGTTCATAATCTTGGAGGTAGAAAGCTTGAGTTATTTTGGAAATGCTATTGACATGGGTGTAAATTATTAATATCGTAATTTCCTAAAAGCAATTTTGCCACTTCATGAATATGAACTTTATGAAAATTTTATTATAATTTTTCCAGCCAATTACTTTGTCAGAGGACTGCAAGATGGATTCTTTAAAACCTGAGTTTCCATCTAAATCATGTTAAACTGAAAGACTTCAGGCACTGTCATGGAGGGGCATTTGGTCTGTGTGTGAAACAAGGATTACAAATCAAGCAGGGATGTTTCCTTTGTTTTCCAAATGTTACTTTTGCTGCCTGTTTTATGTTTGTAATAGTTACTAGTGAAAATATAATTTAAGATTTAACATGCATAATGTATACATTTATTAAAAGTAATTGATTTTATAATTATTAAATCATGTTTATTGAATGAAGATTCATGGATAATATTAATATGCAGGAGACTAAAGCTGAGAATTATGCCTAATATAAGAGCAACACCAACCAAAATAGAGGAAATTACTGTTTTATTTTGTTACTTGTAAATATGATCATTAAACTATTAAAATCTCTTTACTATTTCAAAAATTGTTGTCAGGGTTATCCATGTGTTTATAATTGTATATTGGATAGCTAGTTAAAATCAACAGTGCAAAAAACAAACAGTTTTAAACTTCAAACAATTATTAATCATAAGGCAGAATGAGTAAATAGGATTTCACTTGAAAGGGTGTCTAGATCTGGCAAGTCACAACTGGACATGTCAAGGCAAAGAAACTTTGCACTCCCCACACCCCCCAGAAAGAATAAATGGTCTTTGTATCTACAGAAGATATTTTTTAAAAAGAAGGAGGGTCTGCAGCATGAGGGGTGATCAGACCATTGATTGTGGACTTGGATTACACACAGAACTTTGTGGCGTTGGATGCACATAATCCTTAATCCTGGGGCTTAAAACTAGAAAATCAAGGACACTAATATATAAGGCTCAAGTTTTAACTAGATGCTGTCTTCTATGCAGCTGCTTTGTTGACACCTTGTCACATTAAATTCAGTAGAAGTTGAAAGTAAGAGAAAAGCAACAAGAAAAATGGAAACAAAAAGAAATCAATGTGTTGCAGTGGATCTGGGGACCAATCTGAAAGACAAGGTTCTAGTTGTATTTCCAATGCGCATTTTCCATTTTGTGATGTTGTAAAAGTAAAGTCTTCATTAGATACCTCTGATGTTTACAATCCCCACAATAAAAATAAAGAGGAAATGAGATGTTCCATTTTTAATATTACACATACAATCATTTTACAGTGTGGAGGTTAATTCCGCTCACAAAAGTGCATGAAAGGAATTAAAGGAAACAATTTGAACATTTTAATTCTTTTCATATATTTCAAGGGGAGGAATTAGGCACCAAAACACAAAACAATTATATGTGTAATTTAAAATGCATATTGATTTTTTTCACAGCGATAAATAGGCAATGGCAGTACAGTGTAAAGCTTACCTTGCATAAATGAAACATTTGCCTACCTAATAACACAAAACTTTAAAGACAGCTGTAGCAGATGCCTAGCTCATCAAGACAATATTGGTATAATGGCATTACCCTGGTAATTGTTATTTGAAAAGTACACATGAAACAAACTAGACACAGCCAAAACTGTGGCTTAAATTTTCCTTCTTCCTCTTCACTATTTTCAAAATGTACTGCTATGTTTATTTAGAGAACACTTAAATTCTTAGAAACCTCTAACAGAATATCAACAACCTCATAGAACCCTTTGACTTGCTGCTAACCAGATAACATGCCAGATATGATAATAACTAATGGGAACATGCTTTCAGTTCTAATATTAGAGATTATTAAGTCAGTCTTTCTTTTGATACTCTGCCAATTTTCTCTACCTTTGAGATTTCAAATACAAAAACAACCTTATTAGATACATTTAGAATATTTATTTCATTTCTTTCCAACTTACTTGACTGAGTTATATCATATGCAAAGTTCCATCTCATATTGGTCATAGTGAAGTTTCATGTGAAGGGAAAGCCCAGAGCCTGAGCCTCAAAGGCACTGTAATTTGCAGAACTTGAATGTGGGTCCTGTTAGGTCAGTGTTCTTCAGATGTTTCCCAACTAAGTCAGTAAATAATCAGGAAAAAAATGTAGGAAAAAATCAGAGGGTGTGCCAGGGACCTAACTGTGATCCCTCAAAGCTCATATCTTGAAGCGCCAAACCCCAATGTGACTATGTTTGCGGATAGGGCTTTTAGGATGTAATTAAAGTTAAATGAGGTCATAAAGTTGAGGTCCTAATCCCATAGGCTGGTGCCATTATAAGAAGAGAAAACAGACACCAGAGCTTTCTGTCTCTGCCATGTGAGAACACAGGAAGAAGGCATCCATCTGCAATCCAAGGAGAGGCCTCACCAGACACCAACCACGCTGGCACATTTATCTTGAATTTCCAGTCTCCAGAACTGTGAGAAAATAAAGTTATATATGTAAACCATTCAATTCATGGTATTTTATTATGACAGTCCAAGCAGACTAATACAGTGTGTGTTGAGGGGCTGGAGGGGGCCCTCGTCTAGAGTTGTGTAGAACTGAGAAAGATGTCTCATGCTCCTTATGTCCTGCCAGCTGTCAGCCATACCTGGTGGGTAGGAATTTGGGAATAGAAAGTCTCTTTTCTTTTATTTTCTGGCAAACTATAAATTAATTGAATCATAGGGCTATTCCATAGTTGTCACCATGACCTAAAAAAACTGCAACTATGACGATAGGAGCATTTAAATGTATGAGAATCCAGCTACATGGACTTGTACAGACTATTATACATGCCAATCTAAGGTATAGAAAACTAAATAATTGCAAAAAAAATTAAGGTTGGATTTAAATGCACTCCAATAATGCACAATCCAAATTTTGTAACCAAAAAATTTAACAAGGAGTTTCCTTCCTCAAGTTTGGACTGTTGTAAGTAATTTGTGTAATTAATTATTTTATCCACCTATTTATTCTTCCATTCAATCAATAATAACATTATGAACCATCAATAATGCCAGGCACTTGGAGAACTAATGAGGCCCTGCCACCACTTTCAAGAACTCTCAGCAGTTGTGGGAAAGAAAGAGCTTCTAAAACAGAGAAAACAGCTGAAATTTATCAAGTACTTTGGGGACACAAAGGACAGAGAAATGGCTTTGCATCAGTGCAGGAAAGTTTGGAAAAGACTGTACCTCATGACCAACAAGTAATGGGGATGGAAGGATCCATGTGTAATATAACTATGTGGAATTACACAAACAGTTCAGAGGCAGAGTTAGTAGATATCAGTGATTAATCGGATGCTTCAGTGGGCAAGCAGAGAAACTATGATATGAATAGACTTCAAAACAAAACTTTCATGTTCTATTAGTTATTACTTAGAACACTGTTGTGTGTAATGAAAAGGAACTAATTCAATAAAAATGAATTACTGGCTACTGTACTACATTTTAAATGTAATTAGAGGACATAGATTAGTGAAAATAATATTATAAATGGGCATAAGGAGACATTTGTTTCTTAAAATAGTAACTTAGTGCGAATCTGTTGATATTCATATCCCTTTGATGAGCTTCTAAAGCAAATCACTATAATTTCAGCAAGAACTTTACTTACTAGATAGATTATTCTAATTTCAATTCTCATTACAGAATCTGGAAATACACTAACAGCACTAACTCTGAGAAGTTTAGAAGAAAAAGCTATTCTCTTATAATCCTAACCGAATCCAGCCAGGAATCTCTCTTTGATTCTCTATGCGATCATTAGCAAAGTAACCCTCCTTGTATTGCCAGAAAAAAATGCAATAAATAATGAATAAATAAATTTTTCATTCCTCATTTGTGATGTACAAAATTAAGGTCTCTCTATTCACAAAGCCTCTCTCCTGAACTGGGTGAGACACACAAAGATAAAAAGAAAGCTTTGGTTAACTTCTTAAGAGTAGTAAGTTATTAGCTAAAACAAGAACATCAAGTATTATTGAATTTCTTATACGTAATTACACTTTCTGGAACTGTGAGTGATTCAAATTCCACATCATATGTAGTACTTAGATCTCTCAGAGAGCTAACTGATTTACCAATTTGGCAAGAATAATAAGAAATAAATTGAGAAGAGAAATATACACATTCAAAATATTAAATTATAGAATTAATACCAGAATTTTAGGAATAATAAAGTGGAAACCAGAGAGATTGAGTAGTTTACTTAAGGTAACACAGGTAATTATTTTAAGAACTAGTATCTAGAAGCCAGATTTCCAGGTGCCTAATTTTTGTTTGTTTCCTTGTGCTTTTTATCTTGAAAGAGCTAAATAAACGAGTTGTACAGATTATATATATATATAATATATTATAGATTACATATAGTATAGTATGACTGTTATTTTGCAAAAGGATTTTGACCAAACTGTGTTTGATATTTTTCCAAATACATCTGAATTGCTCTTCATTTTTCCAAATTGTTATATTTTTGACATAAGCATTTAATGTATTTGTGAATAGGATAGCACTCTTTTTCCAAATAAAATTTTGTCAACAAATACTTTCAGATGCTTCTAAATGTTAAAATCAAGGAATAATCTATGTACCTGCGTGTTCAGGCATATTTCATTTCCCATTATCTTGTTAATGAAGTTAAAACAATTACACTTTATCTCCAAAAAGTCAAAGGAAAGAACACATTTAAATGACAGTAAATTCTAGATCAAGTTAAGCAGCATTGTAAATCACAGTGCAGATAGATACTAAATTAAAAGAAGATTCTTTGTTCAATATAAGGGAGTAATTTTATTGAAATTAGGTTCAGGTTATTAAAACTAACTGTAAATGCCTTGTTCAAAAGGACAGGCCTATGACATTAAGGACAAAGATGATGTAAACTTAGTCTTTAATGTAAACTTTCAAACTTTGTTAAATATTCTTATACATTAGTGAAGCCTCAAAAGATATTCATAATAGTAGTAGAGATAAAAATATATAGTATTTGGCATCAGTATTGAAAAAATACATAAAAACTTTATTATAAACGAATTATTTTTTAAGGAAAAACATGTGGTCTACGTCACCTATTGAATGTGTTAACTTGCTAATTACTTAATATTTGGAAAAAGCTTTGAAGATGAGAAGTGCTATAAGTGTTAATATTATTATTCGAGTACTATAGTCTCCATAAATTGAATGCACTTGCACATGAAATATCATCCCTTTGATCCCCCAGGATAATTAGCAGTTTCTGCCTTCTTCTAAAATTATAAATCATAACTTCTCAAAGGTTATATTAGAATCACAGACTACTAATGCAGAGAAAGAAATAGATATATTTATTTCTCCCCAATATCCATATATATGTGGATATATGAATATTTGGAAGAAAAATTTTATGTATAAAAAATGTGGTATTTTAATTGTATAGATAAGATAAATGGAAAGTCAAATACTGGATTAAGTCAACAGCAAACTTGTAATGAGATACCATGTGCTTTTGGTGGACACTACCCTGAGATGGCAAAGATTAGAAGACTAATTTTACAAAATAAGTCTGTCATCAAAACAATTAAATACATATCTATTGCTAACCAGAGTACCATAGTATTTGTAGATATAAATTGAATGTGTTTGGTGCAATATTTTAAAATAAAATTTATTTCAAATGTTAGTTTTTTGAAACTATGCACTGTAGCTTATAGACTTGAGATAGGGAAGTAGAATAATAATCAGTTCCAAAGAATCTACAGTCTAACACTGAAGCCTCAGAAAATAGTTCTAAAAAGTCAAAGGAAAGAGAGAAGACAAAGACAGATGGAAAATGCTAAGATACAGCTATAGATGTAAAAATGCAGAGTCAAATGCAGCAGTCATTTGCTCAGCAACAGAGAACTTCCTAAGGGGCGTCCCTGCATGCTGAAGGATTTCTGGTTTAAGGTGAAAAAGCTCTGATGATTTACTTTTCACTAGGGTGGAAAAGACATTTCCTTTAGAATTTTATTTTTGCCACATGCTCTATTTTTATGCAGGAGATATTTTGCTGTAATTTTCTCTAGCTAATGTACCTATTATTTTAAAATTATTCCCCAGAGCTAATTAAGTCTAGCAGGTTTAGATCCTATCGTCTCACCTTATGGCTTTATTCTCTTCTAATTTCTTGAACAATGCTTTCTGTCACAAGAGATGGCTTCATTCTGAATATTTGGAGTATTAAGTTCAACAAACATCTAGTTGAGGTTCTGATATGTGTGAGTTTTTTTTTTAATCTTAAAATTAAAATACAAAAAAGTGTTCGTTTTTGAGATACTTAATCTTCTGCAATTGATATTCTTTTGCAAATTCAAAACATGAAACTAGTGTACTATTAGGTAAGTCTCTAAAGGGCAAAAAGGGGTGGAAAACAAGTTCAGTATCTAAATAATTAAGCATTTCTCATTTTTCTTTAATTTATCTGTATAAGTTAGCTAATTATAGATATAATTTGGCTGAGGATATGTGGCCTTTGAGTTTAATGTTAATTACCTTACTATGGTTCCTTGCAATTAATTTTAAAGAATGGATCAAGTGAATTGTATCTAGAGCCAAGCATGACTAACATGATGTGAAAAAAATAAAAGGTCATTTTCAAAAGCATCTTTATGCTATATAGATTCTTAATTTAACTGGCAAGAGTATAATTATGATTTTTCCTATATATAGGCTAAGATTCTCATGGAAATATTGTATAAAGTATATTTTTGTAATTTAAAGGTGACAGTTTACTTGTTGTTAGGTGAAAAAAAAAAACCTAAATTATTACATATAATTTGTTGATATATCTTTTACCTGACCCAGTTACCAGTTTTCTTTTACTAAACAATGAATAAGATGACAATGTCTTTCCACATTGCTGGGAGCCCTACAAACACAGGCTCCTAAAAAAAAAATCAAAACAAAGAAAAGGGTATGTTTATTTGCATTTATTCATTCCTGAAACTTTTGTGAGCACCTACTGTTTGCATGACACTGTACTAATTAATATGTGTCCTGACTACAAATTTGAATATATGATTCCTGTCCTGAATAATATGATAATCTAGTGACATGAAAAAAGAAAACTGTAATAAAACTTGATAAGCATTAATATAGTAATAGAAACAGAGAGTAGTAGGAATGCAAAGTGAAGCAGTGTTGACTCAGGCTTGGAAAATCAAAGCAAGCTTTCCTAAGAGGTGAGATGCCTGGTTCTTAATTAGTACAGTCACCAAATCCATTGAGAATCTAATGGAATCAAGGGAGGTCCCTGCACTGGACAAATGCAAATATAAACAGAAATGAAAAATTGTTCATAAAGTCTATGTAATAAATTAGCATGCATTTTATTCATATGCTAAGTTAAACTTTTATAAAATGTTTCACTATTTTTATGCAAAAGTTAATAGCTCAATTCAAAAAACAAGTAAAAAGAGCAAGAATCAAATTTGTACAAATTAAAGTAAGTGAAACTTTGACTTTGTTCAAAATTAATTTATTTGATAAGACACCTGCTTGAATATTAATTTAAATTTGTGCATTTTTGTGAAATGTGGTTATGTATACATCACCTGTGACATCAATTGAAGTTGTCCTGTTTTTGATTGGAAATATGCAAATCTTGACAATAATACGAAGTGGAATCAGGGCTTCTTTTGTCAGCTCTTTCCATGAGAGGTTAACTATTTTCTAAAACACCAGAATTCTCCAAGATTCTTCATTTAAATTCATGTGAGCAATTTTTGCAGTCAGATTTGGCCAGGACTGCTTCACTAGTGTTTTCTATGTCAATATCAGAATTATGCAGCCTGTGTTCAATTTTAAAGCCAAATCAGCAAAAGCAATAATCAAGAGTTCTGTTGGATTCCAGGGTCCAAAGGCATTTTCCTGGAATAATTTGACAAGGCTTTGTCACTATCAACCCTGACGAAGCACTTTCTATAGCATTTGAAAGTTCATATAGTTGTCCACCTGCTAATTTCTCTCCCCAATTATTAATAGCAACTTGGATAAAATACTTCTTAGTTTATCATCATTCTCAAGAACAGTGTCACAGGGTTCTATCTGAAATAGAGAAATACCCACGAAGTTAGTCAAGCCACCAAGAAACTCTGTCAGCTTGTTTTGAGGATGAGTTTTCTATCTCTTGAACTTTTTTACTGAAAGTTCAATCAAGATCTTTGGAACTAGTGCTCTGGAAAGTTGACAAACTTCTACATAGGACAAACAAACTTCATATTCTCTTTCTATTCTCTTGACATACTTCTTAAAAAGGCAGTGATTCAAGACCCTGGCTCTGATAAAGTTGACAACTTTCGGGACAGTAGACAAAAATTCTCTCAGGATTACTGGCAGTGTCTTTATTGCCATTATATGACAGCTTAGAAAATAGTGAGTCACAGTCTTGTGGGGAGCTCCTTTCTTCACCAAAGCAGCAAAACTATGCTGCCAATCCTCACAGGTGCTCCGTCTGTGGACAAATTTACCAACCCTTCCCTTCCAAGCTAAGTTTTTTCTTGGCAAATAAACTTTTCACACTTTCAAGGATGTCACTGTCCCTTGTAGTTTTCAAACTGGTCCCAGGAAATAAGAAATTTTTGTCGATGCAACAAAATAATATCGCATAATAGAAATGACAACAATTTTGTAGATATAGTCACTGACAATATTTTATTCTGCTCCAAACCATAAGTGAGCTGGATTCATTCCAGGGTTCATGCCATCACGATGATCGTGCCAAAAGAAGTGTTTCTTCTTTTTGCTTCATAATGTATGCTTAAAACAAATATATTTATATTGGAGAAATCCAGATTCAGGTACTAGATTACCATTATCAAGTCGTCATCTCATGATGGTAATCTTGATTGTAATATGTATTTTAGTAATGAACAAATGTAAGGTACCTTATCAAAAATTGTGACCTTTCAGCATAATCTTGGTGTGCATTACACACTAATTATATGTCTCTGAAATTTACATATGAATGGATAAACATCAGCCATTTAGAGAAGGGCTGGGCTTACAATGCATCGGGAACATAACAAGCAAAGGCAAAATGTGGAAAGTGCATGTAGGATTTTAAAGATGGTGGAAAGTTTAGTGGGGTCGAAGTTTAGCTTATTGGGGGAATAGGGAAAAAAGAATTACTTAGGTTCAAATCTGAAGGCTTGATTGGACTGGGGAATATGATTCCAAGATGGCTTACCTATTTGGCAGGCAAATTGGCACTATTAAGGAAACTTCTGTTCTACTCTAAGTGGGCTTCTTTATACAATTGCTAGTGTATCCTCATGACATTAGCTTCTCCCAGAGTAAGCAATCCAGCAGAGCAAGATAGGAGCCTCAATGTCTTTATGGCCTAACCTCAGAAGTCACATGTAGTCATTTCCTTAATATCCTATTATAAACACAGTCAAGTTTATTCAGTGAGATGGGGAACTATACAAGGTTGTGAATGCCAGAAGTCAAAGACTATTGAGAACTATTTTGAAGGCTGGCTACCACATCCAATAATAAACAACTGCTGTCGTCACACAAGTAAAATATATAGAAGGGTCAACCATGGATAGGAATAAAAAATAATGATTGCCTTTTGCATATTAGTTAGAATTGAAGTAGACAAACACTTTAGAGAATAAAGCAATTCTTTAAGGTATTTTAATAAGTCGGCTAATAGGCCCAGCAATGTACTTTCAGTGAAATTTGCATAGTCACACTAAAAATAATTATTCAAATCTTCATTTAAAATTGTGCAGGTTACACAATTTTATAATTGCTGTTCCCAATTTGTGATTTAAAAATACATTTAAATGAAATTTATTATTTATCTGCATTGTATAAATGCCTTTCAATAACAGTGAGCATATAACTATTGTTTACAAATATTTATTTGTTAAAGATTTTAATTCACTTTCCCAAGATATTTTTAACATTAATCATCATTAAATTTAACTTTATATACTATATATAATTAATTTTTAAATTATTATTTTCTTAAACTTTTTGACCTTTTTTACAATATAAAGATTTCTTTATCTAGAAAAGCAGTGGACTTTAACAGAATCAAACATTGTAACATCATTGACTTTTTAAAATCCCATATAAGCAGCCATTTTTCTACACCACAATGTGAAATACTTCAACTACAAATCAACAAAAGATGTCATAGCAAAATCTGCACCAGATGTAGCAGCACAAAAATACAGGTACTTTTCTTCACATTAGCCAGAGCCTGATATGCATTACCTTAGCCATTCAAAATGGCTGCTTTGAAAGTTTCCACCATTTTGCTGTTTAGCCTGATTTATAGAGCGAAATAATAACACCAACAATTTAGCTTTTATTAATGCCCTACAGTGTGCCAAAAATTGGGATACAAAGATGAGTAAAAAATGGTGCTTATTCACAAAACGCTCACCTTTTAGTAGGAAAGATTGACATGTTTCTGTTCAGCTTGCTTCCTGGCTTAAGGTTATATGCGTTGACAATGTGTACGATGACAATGGGAAACACAGAGGAATGAGCTTGAGGCTAAATTCTCTGTGCTATAGAGCTGTGTATCCAAATAAAAATTTGTGCAAACAACTTTTGGTGCTACAATTTTATATGCTTAATTTGTTTCATTTTAAGCCATGGGAAAATTCAGTTTCTGATCAATAAGCCATGCTACCACTTGTGGTCATTGAAATATCTCTTTGTACTTACTATTTTCTCTGCCTTGGATAAACATCCTCAGATTCTTTCTAAGGTGCTTCATTTTTATCTTCAGTTTTATGCTTATTTATTAAGTATTTTTAGAGACACGGACTCACTCTTTTGCCCAGGCTAGAATGCAGTAGTGAATAGCTCACTGAAAGCTTGGACTCCTAGGCTCAATGAATACTCCTGCCTCAGCCTCCTGAAGAGCTGGGACCACAGGCGTATGTCACTACACCTGGCTAATTTTTTTGCAGTATTATTTTTTATTTTTATTTCTTTAGAGACGTCTTGCTGTGTTGCCTAGGCTGGTGTCTTGAACTCCTGGCCTCAAGCTATCCTCTTGACTCAGCGCTTCTAGTTTCTGTTTAAATGTCACTTCCTCAGAGAAATTTTGGTAGCCACTCTAAAGTGGACACCCAAATTTCCTATTTCATTATACTATATATTTCCTTAATACAACTATGCATAACTTTTTGTATATTTCTGATTACTTCTCTGGATCCTTCATTAGAATAGAAAATCAGTCCATATGATTTTGGGCCGGTGGTATAAGGATTGTAATAGGAGAATATCTCTAGGATATCCTTTTTTGTTTCAGAACAAAAGAAAATGTCCAGTTAATTGACTTAATTATTCAGAATGTGTCAAAAAGATGTTAAAGGCAGAAAAGAACTAAGATCCTTAATGTGTGTTTCTTTTCTTTGAAGATGATATAGGATTAATCACCACAGGTTGAGGAGGAGACTAGAAGAGCATTTTAAAAGTAGTATTATTCCTTATTAGATCCCTAGAGAAATTTTTAGTTTCTATTTGCTAGTAGATGTAAGGCTTGTTCCTGTCCCCACCCACTCACTTCACCCTCACTATCCCACCCCATTTATCAATTATTCAGTGGTTCCCTTTTGGGGAAAAAATGCTGGGTAAATATGTATTAAGAATTTATGAAACTTGAAGGCGCTTACACATTTAAAGGGGTTATAAACCACTTGCAAACCTGTTTAAAGAACAAGATAGAAAAAGGGCAAGCAAGAAGGGATACGATTTGTTTCTAATGATGTACTGTTAAGCAATTTATTTAGTAGAGACTTCAGCTTTCTGAGGTACAAAAATTAAAAAGGAGTTGTGATTGAAACAAACTCTAAAGTTGCTTCCAATTCTAACATTCTGTAAGGTAATGTTAGTTTAACGAAGAAAGAGTTCCATGGGAATTGAGTGCTGTCCTTATCACTTCTAGTAGAGGATAATAAGGAAAAGCCGCAAAAAAGAAAATTTGAGTTTGGGTGGAGTCTTCAGGGATGCATAGGATGGCTAGATTTTGCACAATTAGAGGTAAAAGTGGAAGTTGTGAAATAGAAAGGCTATTGGAGATAGATGAAAGTGCCCAGAGAGGAAAAGCAGAAATGAGTCAAAAGAGTAGTTGGTCCATTTTGGCTGGCTCCTGTTTTACATAAAGCTAGATTCTGGAAGGCCTTGTCTGCCTGGATGAGCAGTTTTTACTCTCTTTCTGTGCAAGTGAAGAATATTTGTATACTTGGTGCTATATGCTTCTATACAGAATATTTCATCTGCTTGAGGAAAGACTTAATGTCTACCAATGTGTAGTAAAAATTAAAAGTCTTGAGTGTTAATTAATAAACCAAATGCTTATTAGGATGTTACTAGTACTAGTAATCTTTGTTAATAACTATAATTTCTTAAGTTAAAAATTGAATTTCTGGATTTTTCATGGCTTCAGTGCGTAAGAGTAGAGTGATTACTTACGATAGGAGTATTTCTTGTGAATTGAAAATACATACTGATCAAACTCAACCTTTCAAAAAAACTCAAATCTATTTTTGAATCATATATTATTATAAAATATTTTAAATCTTTTAAAAATTTTAGTGAATTACTTATAATTTATGAAAATCATGTTTACTAGTATCTGAATGATGCATATTAAGCTTACATTAATTTTTATATTAAAATTTGCATATTTTTAAAATTAGCTTATATTATTTAAATACCCTGTATTAAGTACAATTTTAGGAAATAGGATCGTCTAGCATAGTTACTCATTAAAATTGAATGACCTTTCTTTGGATTTTAACTCTATTTCTGCTCTGCTTTTTCATTTTCTTACTGCATGACAGGAGACTCTCAGAAATAAATATTGAAATGGTTTTCTAGGGATTTAACTTTGGATCACTTATTAATATTAAATCTCATCTTTTCCTTGTATGCTTGAAATGCTTGCTGAAATGGATGAGCAGATATTTAAAAGGCTAAGAACAGATTGCTGGTACAAAAAAAAAAAAAAAAAAACAGCAAAACTAATCTTTTAAATGAACTTGGAAAGAAGCCAGGAAGACAAGAATGCTCAATGTAAGAATCTAAAGGTTTTTTGATACTAAGTATGGAAAGGGTGGTTAATCTTTTCTTTTAATCTGTTTACCATTCTGCGTATTTGAAAATTAAGGATGTTGGAAGAGGATGGATGTTCATAGGTCACACAGATTACTTCCCCAACAGCCTGTGAAATAGCATTCTAATATGTTTGCTTGCAATATTTTTATTTGTTTCTTGTTGTAGACCTTTTGATCATCTTATCTGTGTTAATTTTTTATACATTAAGTTTCTTCTGACAAATTTACGTACTTTGAATTAGTGTTTTCTTTGTCTTATATCTTGCATATTTGAGCTATTTTTATTCTGTTGTAGTAAAACAAACTATATCTAGAACTCAGTGAAAATTCTGTAAAAGTACCTTTCATTACCATTGGAAATAGCTTTACTTTTTAGTGTCCTTAGATTTGTTTGTCTTTAATGGTCAAAATAACTAAAGATTTAAATAACTAAAGATTATTTCATTTGCTGCTAAGTTGAATCTTGTACCTGCTTTTATGTATTCTAACATAGATCTGTTGCTTCAGGTCATTTATCTGGCTATAATCATGAAGCTATAATTTATTTATCATTTTGAAGGGTTGCAGTGCCCTAAACTAAATGTCTTTGAATTGAATAGAGGTCTCATCTCTCTGGAGCCAATTTTATTTTTCTTTGTATACTTTTCCTCAAAAAATATTTTAAAATTATAAACATCTATTATTCTCAATGTGTTCTTTCTTTACTTGGCTTTGTTTTTCTTCATGCTCCTTCAAAAATATTTAATTTTTATCATTTCATCCTATAAGTGTCAAATCCCCTTTCCTAAGGTTTCAATATTTACTCTCTCTCAAACTTTACCTTTTTTTGCATTTTTGCTCTATTATAGGACATTCATATTTGTTAGGACTAAGACTATGTACAAATGAACTTTGAGGTTGAATGACTTGTTTTACAATCAGAAATACAGGTTTTTCCTCATTAGTCTTCCTTTTTTGGGATATTTTGAATTTTTCTGTCTCTATTGCCCTGTTAGATCATTATATTTTCTGTTAATTACTTTCTTTCTACTCAAGGGTCTTTTTTCAGATTTGAACAGATTTCATTCATTTAGCAAAGGAATTCACAACATCTGACAAAACTGTATTTCCTAACAGTTTTACAAAATCCACCTGGACTCATGGCATTTTAAGATATTCTTTCAAAATTTCTGTAGATAACTCCATATAAAACTACATATTTTTTTTCTAATTTTTCCTATGGTAGTCTCTTCAGGATCTTTCATTTTTCATATTGAATTTGATATATTGTTACCAATAAAGAAACATGAAATGTGGATGTATTAGTTTGTTTTCACACTGCTGAAAAGACATACCCAAGACTGGGCAATTTACAAAAGGAAGAAGTTTATTGAATTTACAGTTCCACATGGCTGAGGAGGTCTCACAATCATGGCAGAAGGCAAGGAGGAGCAAGTCACATCTTATGTGGATGGCACCAGGCAAAAAGAGAGCTTGTGCAGGGAAACTCATTTTTAAAACTGTCAGATCTCATGAGACCCATTCACTATCAGGGGAACAGCACAGGAAACACCCACCCCCATAATTCAATCATCTCCCATTGGGTCTTTCCCACAACACATGGGAATGATGGAAGCTACAAGATGAGGTTTGGGTGGGGACACAGAGCCCAACCATATCTATGGATATTGGGATGCCCTAAAAAGTGCATGAGAATCAGATGCTGACCTATCTAACTTGTTTGTTTCTAGTTTCCAATTGATGATTTGATATAATGCTAAAGATTGTCTCATAATACTTTATGCTACTAGTATGCACTTTCCAATTCTCATTAGAATATTTTACTTTCAAACACTGAAGAAACTTCGAGTAGCTTTCTTGCTCCAATTATGAAAAGAATCAGAGATTTTAATCTTGCAAAATTCTAATGCAGCTATGTTATGTGGGTGAGGTCAAAATTATATAGACAAGATAGGGCTAGGAATTCCTTGTGAGTATGAAGGATTATGGAGACATAAAAATTAAGTTAGTTCTTGAGCACCATCTTTTATATCAGAGGGAAAAAGCCCTATAATTCTACAAAATCTGTTTCTGATCCCTGTTCTTAAGTACCACAAGCATGACCTCGGACATGTATTATTATGAAGTAATGCTGAATTTCCTCTATTCTTTCTGGTGGGAAATAAGAAAACCCAGAGGTAAGTATTAACTCTATTCATAAGCCATTTATCAAAGTAGTAAAAGAAAAATACATCTGATAATTTTCCTTTGCCACCAAACAATGCTATTTATTTATGATTAATCCTTAGCACCAAAGTAAGGTGAACACTTCCCAAGGGAATGTTAGGCATTTGCTTATAGGACAATTTATCATATCAGAGTATATGTTTTTTCACTGAATGAAAGTATGATTTTATGATACTCTATTTTTGGTTTGTCAGTGCAATACTTTTAATGATTCAGTCCAATCTAATTGTGCTTAGCATTATAAGCTGCTTGAATAAAATCTGGATATATATGAAACTCTGCATTTAGGATATAGTTGCAAAGATAGTGTGTGCCAATTTGCCATTCACATGGCATTCAAATTTTCTATTCCAATAATAATAATAGAATTGTGCAAAGGCCAATATCCCAGAAAAAAATAGTTTCTTTATTGTCTGAGGATATTAGTTTTTCATTTTCTCTTCTTTTTTTTTTGTAACTTAGACCTTTGTGCTTACTTTGTTTTATTGCATTTATCATTGAACTTACAGAATATTGAGGCTTTTTCTTTGGTAGGAATTTCTCAACTTTATCAAATTACTTACCAGTAATCAAGTCTTAATGATATTAAACATTATATTTTGAGTAGTTATTATATGTCAAGCACTGTGTTCAGCACTTTATAAATATTAACTGAAACTCCAAGAATTAAATATTTTTGAGGCTTCAATGATAGAAACAGCATCTGCATACAGATTGGTATGGGGGGGGTCTTTACAACACATGATGATAAAGGCTTTTACTTGTTTAAAACATTGTTTTAAGATAATGTTTTGAATATTGCCTCTTTAATTTTTTATTTCCATTTTATGTTTTCTGTATCATTAAGAAATAAAAAGCATTTATTCTGACATGTTTTTCTGTTGGATATTGTTAAATAGCAGTCCTGGAAGTCCAACCAAAATATCCAGGAGTATTGTATTGTCCTTGCATGTACTAATACAAAATGGATTACAGAATAGGGTGAATTCCACAGTACTATTACAAGTGCTTTTGCCCACGAATTCAATATGTGACACATTTAGTCCAAAGTCATTCAGACCAATTTCGATCATGATGGAAAACTCAAAATCTTCAAATAGCATGTGATTTCAGACATATGACAATATGATTCTGAGCAATGTCAACACAGTTATGCTAGCTTTTCATTATGGAATATACAGTTCATTTTAGAGAATCCAGTGTTCTTTTACTTTTAATCCAATGTGACTTTACTTTTTTAAGTGAAGTTAAATTTTTGATATTCATTCTAAAGTCATTTTAAAATTATTTGTGAATAATATATAGGTATAAGAAAATGTTATACATAAGCATTTACCTCAACTGTATCTTCAAATATTTATATTTATATTAATATATTCTTATATGGTATGTACTGCAGAGTGGGTGAGTATATCAGTCAGGACCCAGGTGGGAAAACAAAGGCAATGCTGGTTATTTCAAACAGAAAAGACTTGATAAAGGAAATGATTTACAAAAGTATTAGAAATCTAGAAGAGGAAAAAGGCAAGTAGAGAAAATGTAGAGATTACTAATTCCGTGAGAAGAAGAAAACCTTAAAGACAGTTCAGGTGTGAACTCAGGAAAGCTGTGCCTACTTGGGGACTTTGGAGGAGGAGGCTTCATGGACTAGGCCAGGTTAGGTAATTCATGGGCTATACAGGTAATTTGTGGACTGTACAGCAGATATTTGCTTTTAAGGGTATGTGGCCTGGTATGCTCTGCCACTCCCACCCCCTAGCAATAAAGACAAATGCAATGCATGCAGATTAATGTGTATATCACTAAGCATACTTTGAAAACATGCAACTCTGTAGAGTGTAGCACAAAACAGTTTTAGCCCCATCTCTATCCCCGTATCTGTTTAAAACTGCAACAGGGAGCAGAAATATTGGGTTATACCTAGTTTAGATCCTTTACATTTTCTAAATGGTCTAAGGTAATAAAAGCATCCTGGTAATATTTAGTCAGAAATCATCTATATGTTCACGGCTAATGTGTCCTTCTACATCTAGGCATGTGTAACATACAAAATTCCAAATTACATTCCCCTAGCTTTGGGCTCTTTCAAACTCGTAGTCTGTGTGAGGCATTGTGAGGATTGGTAAGTGACTTGGGTTTCTCTATTTCCTTGTCTAGCGCTTATGTGGTTTCTGAACTTTCCAGAGTTGATGGGGAAGAGGGTAGGTTGAAGGGAGATAAAAAGCAAAGAGTATTCTTTTATTTGTGCTATCGTGATCTGACATTGGTGCTCTCTGTGCTTGGCAGATGTTTAAAACTAATACTTTCTTGATTGTTTTTGTTGTACAATTCTGCTTGGAGAGTAATCAGTTGTGTTTCCTTGTATGCAGGACATGCACTCTCTGGCTAAATTCTTCTGACTTTCCCTCATCCTATAGTTTCTGTGGGTTCTCCATGACCCAACCGGTAGTTTTCTAAGGTGCAGTGCCTCTGAGTTATCCCAGGCTGGCTTTCTATCCATTATGGCCCATCAGTGGTCCAAGTGAAACACTTAAGACCCCTTGCTCTGACAACCCAAGGAAGTGCAGGAAAATTCCAACATGACCACCTTGCCTCCACCTGCTGTTTGAAGAAGAAAATAGATACCATCTCTCTTCTTTCTTTCTCTGGCTGAAGGACCCCACATGTTGTTAATGTTGAAGGTTCTTTTATTTGTCTTGAGGTGGAGATTCACCCCATAGGCTTGCAAGTATTTCTCAAATAGATATATATATATATATTTCTGTATATAATCAAATGTATATTATATATTTTTATATATTATATATTATTTATTATATATTATATATAATATTATATATAATTATATATATTATATATTATCATATATAATATTATATATAATTATATATATTATATATTATTATATATAATATTATATATATTATATATTATTATATATAATATTATATATAATTATATATTATATATTATTATATATAATTATATATTATATATTATTATATATAATATTATATATTATTATATATAATAATATATAATATTATATATAATTATATATAATATTATATATTATTATATATAATATTATATATTATTATATATAGTATTTATATATTTTTATATAATATATATTTAAGTCTCAAATATATATTATATTATATATAATATATATTATATATATTATGTATATATATAATATATATAATATTATATATATTATATATATTATATATATACATAATATATATAATATATATTATATATGAATATGTAATATATATTTGAAACTCAAATATATTATATAAACATGTAATATATATTTGAAACTCAAATATATATATTTATATGTAAATATATAAAATTGTATTTTATAAAATATATAATATATATAAAATATATATATAATGTATATTTTAAACATTACATATATATTTAAGAAATACTTGTAAGCCTATGTGGTGCATCTCTACCTCATGTCATGGGTATATATATATATATATATATATATGTGTGTATATATATATCCATCTAGTCTTTTCAACATAAATCATTTTAACATAAATCATTTTAACATAACATGAATCATTTCAACAAAAATCATGTTATACCCACAAGTGGGATTTGAGGTAGGGAGGGTCACAAAACCATATTTGACTGTTCTCTTGAAAGTACTACCACATAGGTGACTTACCCTGTCGCTTTGTGGGGGTGCAGTTGTTAACCCACTGTTTAGTCCTAAGTCCTTGAGTACACAAACAATTCAAGACAGAAAACTTCCACTTTAATGGAACATGCAACTTTAGGAGACAAAAAAAAAAAAAAAGCCTACAGAAGAAAAGAGAAGGAATGAATTAGGAATAATATTTTTTAAAGTGTAAAATCCTGAATATTTATAATAAAGACACCAAAATACCAAAGCTATATATTAACCGAGCATTAAACCCCTGTAAAGGAAATTTGTAAATCCCTGTAAAATCTATTGGAAGAGGACCTGAAGAAATGGAAGAGGGAAACAAAGGACAAATGATTAGGACAATAGAACTGGGAATCAATTTATTACAAATAACAGGTATACAAAGAATTGATGGCCAACCCTAAATTGACATACATATAGCATATTTTTAAATGTTTTATGCTTAATTTAACTTTTAGATTAAATTAGTGGTACTTTGTCTATAGGGAAATTGATATTCTCAAACAAATTTGTCTTTTGTTACAATTCCAATTAAGAACTATTTACATTGGTTACTTACAATGACATATGGATGAACCTAAACAGAAAACAGATTATTAGGTTGATGTCTGGAGAGGGATAGAGTGCTTCTGATTGGGTCTACCTTAATTCATAGTTTTTGGTGGACAGAGGAATGTTGAAGATTATAAAATTGATTTCTTGGAAATGGTTGCAAGACAATATTTGAATTGGATTTAATTTTTAACCAAATTTAAAGTGCTATTTTTTACAACTTCAATTGTTGTTTTCTTTTATATTTATCATAATCTGCACATCCTTAGTCACATATTTCATTTCAAGAACCTTGAAATAGTCATTAGGTCTTACTTCTTTCCTGCATACACATAGACACACAAACCGAATTCCTTTTCTTTCAGTAAGCTTCCCAATTGATGGACTTATTCTCTGATTTTTTTTTTTTTTTTTTTGGTCAGTGCTCTTACTGTGCTTGCCAATTTAACTGCTGAGGGTTAGCAGGCTGACAACTT
This sequence comes from Pan paniscus, assembly GCF_029289425.2. NCBI lineage: Eukaryota > Metazoa > Chordata > Mammalia > Primates > Hominidae > Pan > Pan paniscus. The sequence goes on from NC_073249.2 coordinate 154,849,599, forward strand.
TGTAATAATCAGCATCTATTCCATTTCCATTTTATACTCAAGGTCTATTGTTGCCAATTCATTCAAGAAGGTGTTTTTATTTAAGAGGTGCTTAAGTGCTGGCTTCTGTGCTCTGTGAATGCAGTCCTCATAGGGAATAATACTGTAGAATGGTTCATTCTATGTGACTCCAAGCTACTGTGATGCTCTTGTCTATTTCTATTGCAGATTCAACACAGAATTTTCTTTCCTCTAATGTAACAATTGTTTATCTGGCTTGTATTGTTCTCTAGCACCTTTAAGTTACAATGCGGGATTCGGGGGAAGACTATGACAAAGCTTTGCCATCAAGAAACTCCAAATATATTTGGGGCTTGAGAATTGTAATACATACTAGAGAATCATGTACATAACACATGGCTAAATGTAATGATATGTGGTATAAGTATTTAATTTTTCAGGAAGGATAATTATTGAAGGTTTTCTATATGTCAGTATATTGTTTATTCTCAGCCTCACATTAGACACGTATTTTTATCACAGCTGTGTACATTTTATACTACACTTTTCCTTCACTTCAGAATATATAGAAAATACGTTTTCGAGTTAAGTGCCTACATCCAGCTTTCTGTATCATCAGAAACACTTCTCAAATAGATTGCCAAAATTGTCAGTGATTATCAGTGTAAGTTAAACTGAATAAATCTTTAGACCCCTCTGATCATGAAAAATTCCAGATTTCTGCAGCCCTTCTCGCCACATTCTTGGCATGCTATTGGTATTTGCACTTAATACGAGAAACTTGTCCTTGAGTATTTATTATTTGACATCATATTCATTCCTCTTATCAAGTTCCTGAAGGTTTCTCTTTTATCCTTTATATTCATCAGGGATTCTGCATAGTAAAAACTCCAACATCTTCTTGATCCCAATATTGAGTTGGTATCGGGAAATACAAATAATTTTGTTGTTTTTTTCTCTCCAACACTTGGAGGATTCTTACTGTTAAATGCAAAATGGGTAATGCTGGAATATTAGAAACCTGAAGAAATGTAATTATTCAGTTTATTACTTTACCAAGAGACTACTGAAATACATGTTCTCCTGCTTACTTGTCTATTGTTACTAGCAGGGTCTCTTGTCTGGACTTCCTTAGTGGCATCTCCACACCTACTAATCTATTCCTTATTGTGCTTACATGGTAATTTTGAAACACTTATATGCCCACATCATGTACCTGATCAGAAATTTCAGTGGCTTCCCAGTGCTTACAGGAAGAAGCTAATGTCCTTAACACAATATTCACATTCCTTCAGCATCAAATAGACATTATTTTATTATATTGCCCTCTTAACACACGTTGAACTATAATTACATTGCATAATCTGCTGTTTCTCTGAACTTTTCACAATCTCTTCTACCTCCATGCCTTAACTCATTCTGTTCTGTTGGTTTAAAATGGCCATTTCCTACCTGGCTACCTAAAGAGATCTTAGTAATTCTTCAAAATCCAAGTCAGCTTCTACTGCCCTCGTTCTTTCCTTCTGCGAAATTTTCTTTTTCATGTACTCACATTTTATTTTGTTTATATTCATATTAGATAATTTATCACAATCTGACTCGTATCATTGTTAGATGTGAGTGTTCTCCTTTGCTCAGTAGTGAGCTCTTTGATTACCTGAATGGTGATACCTTAAGAACCTATCAGTGTCTTATACTCAGTACCTTGTACTCAGTGTTGCACTGGAATTCATTTATTTTATTAAAATATGGTGATTCATGGAGCATCCTTATTAACATCTTTTCTATTTCTTTCTAATGTTGTTTCTTGGAACACAAAGGTCTTTGTATGCTTAGCTTCAACTACCATCACTGTGAACTAATGAAGTGATTATTTTAAAAGATTATAAGCTTTTTGAAGACAGAAATGATCTCTTTTATCTTTGTACGCTGATGTTTTTAGAACAGAAATCATTTGCAAATGGAGTTATTATGCAGAAGAGATTTAAAAAATAATATGCTTGAGCTTGCGTACTCACTGACAGAACATACTAAGTATCTCAGCTAAGTCACCTTTCTTACTGAGTAACTTCCTTGACCTTGAAAACTACTTTTTATTGAAACATCATGGCATGGTGGAAGAAATATGAACTTCTTATGAGAATATATCCAGCCCCAATCTCAGCTTAAACATGTTAATCTTTAACTTGTTTTAACAAATATAATCATATTTAGGCATATGTCTTGCCACTGGGTTTTAAATACTACGTTGTAGATATTTATACTTACCAATGCATGCAAAATGACCTAATCCTATGTGCCACTGCAGAACATTCAAAAGCATGGATATAACAGACTTATTTAAAGATTTTTCTAAGGAGGAAGCCACTATAACGTAGTGGCTAACATCTTTGGTTAGATTTAGGCTTTAAACCTTTTAAGCCTTGCTACATCACTTCCAAATTATGTGACACTTTTACTAAGTCCTGATATATGAGACCATAGTATTTAGAAAATGGTTAAGAATCATTAATGCTAGAAAATATGCTTAGCAACAGAAACTTTAGCTCTTTTATGAGTGTAAAGAATACCACCAGCAGGTGGCAGCAACTTTGAGTGATGGTCATAAACACCAAGAATGGTGCTCTGTTAATTACAGATGGTTCATGGTGCAAATAAAAATAAGTGACCTGGCTAATAGTATATCCTGGAAGTACTTCTACTATTAGAGTTGCATTACATTTTTACATGTCGCATAATATTAAATAAAAATGAAATATTTGTCACACCTAATGGAAATAGATTCAGATGTTTGCAATGATCCAGATTAAGTCAAAACTTGTAAACAGATATTCATGAAATAGTTTATGGCTTAATTCTGAATATAAAATTATTTAATTCTGTTATTTTCTCTCTACATGTTAATGATGAAGGAAAGCATGACAAAAAATGACAACGAAGGCAGTTATAGTTTAACTTGGAAAGGCAGAGTGCTTCCCAAAGAATTTCTACAGCACAATTGGTTGGTTAATGATGGATAAAAAGAACTCTATCTCTAATTTCTAATTGCCCACGTTTATTTCCTGGCTCTATAAGTTATTAATTATGTGGCTTAAGTGCCAGATTTCTTCATTTGTGAAGTAGGAATAACAATAATATTGACTTCATAATGTTATAAAGGTTAAATGAGATGACTATGAATTGTTAGCAGTACCAGGAATATGGTAGGCACTCAATGCAATGTAGCAATTATCTTTTGTAACATGGTCTTAAGCTTTATTTTTAATTTTTCTACTAAATATCTATTCCAACATCTCTTTGAAATCTATAGTACAGAGTCAGTCTCACTGTTTCCTAAATTTTATACTTAAAAATCAAAGGAGGAAGAACATATTTAAGGTGAAAATCCAGATACAAATTTATTTACAACAGTGATAAATGTAGAAGTCATAGGATGTTCTCATAGGTAAGAGCAACATCCCAATTACAATTATTAACTTTGTTCCATCAAATAGATCTGACAAGTGTCTAAGATACTTATGATTTTCTGGGCTACTAAAAAATATAGGGTTTACATCATCCATTTTTAAAAGCTCTTATTTTACTGTGTTTTTCTCTACCTTGTGCCACACATTTTACACTGATATATATATTTATATCTCACCTTGTTGCAAAAACAAAAAGAAATTAACCATATTGATTATTTGCAGTTATTTTGGCCTATTTACAGTGTCCTTTTTTTCTATATGTAATTCATATATATATGTAAAGTTAAAGATTAGTAAAAACTTCTTAATATATAACATAATAGATGTTTTTCAAATGAATATACATCTTTAATTTTCCATTTGTGTAATTTAATATTGCTTTTTTTTTTTTTTGAGATGGAGTCTCGCTCTCCCAGGCTGGAGTACAATAGCGCAATCTCAGCTCACTGCAACCTCCGCCTCCCAGGTTCAAGCGATTCTTCTGCCTCAGTCTCCCTAGTAGCTGGGATTATGGGCGCGCACCACCATGCCCAGCGAATTTTTGTATTTTTAGTAGAGACAGGGTTTCACCATGTTGGCCTGGCTGGTCTCGAACTCCTGACCTTAGGTGATCCGCCCGCCTCAGCCTCCCAAAGTGCTGGGATTATGGGCGTGAGCCACCGTGCCCAGCCAATATGGCTTTTAATTGTACCTTTGTAGTGTGCACATTTTTTCCTACTATAGCCTAGGAGGGCTTTACACACATGTAAAGCCCCATGGGGTTTTATATTTCAAAGTTAAATTCACATCTATATAAATAAATAAGTTATATGAAGTATCTAGGCAATCAGTCTAGGAAAATAGATTGCTGTAAACAATTCTCTTCCAAAGGCATTGCCTCAGTATTCACTGAAATGTACTTATGCTAAATCACAGTGTAATTCTAAAAATTGTGAATTGTGGGCATGGTATTTGAAAGAATCAAATAGTTCTGGTATCTGAGTAAACAAATTTTGAATCACGTGCCTGTACACATTTCAACTATAATGCAATTATTTATGTTCAAAGTTATTTCTAAATGTCTCTATCTGTGATTTGTGAAACTATTACAATACAACGAGTGGGATATGGGAAGAACTCTCCTAACTGAAAGGGGAAATATGAAATGATCTTAATTCTACCTTCTCAAGAGCCATGTGAGCTTTTCCAGAGCATTTTAACTTCTGAGCTTCTATTTACTCATATGTAAAATTGGGGCTGTAAAAAGACCTAAACTCATTGAGTTTTTGTGCAGATTTAATGAAATAATGAGCTGCCAAGCACAAGATCTGCTGCATAGACATCATCAATTCATGATAGGGATTTTCATTTTTATGGAAGGCTTTATGCCATTTAAACATTTTCTTTCTGAGTATGCTTCACCCAAAGGTACCACTGAGATCCCTGCCTCTCCACTTAACCATGTATGATTATACATTCATACTCACTTCTATGTCATATTCTGTAGAAATAACTCTAGACACAAAGTCTAAAACTTAAGCTTTTGAGTCTGAGTGCCATGTTTAGTAGCTGTTTGAATTTAAACAAACATTCAAGCTTTCTGAGCCCTCTGTCTTTATGTTTAAACAAAGGCAAATGATACTTAATTCAGTGAAATAATGGAGGATGTAATCCCAATCCGGTTGAAACGGCTCCATTGTCTCAGGTATATACCCTGGTTCTTTGTCATAGTTGAGAAAGAATTCAGGACATGGACACACAGGAAGAGTGGGTTTAGGAGCAGAAAGTTTAATAGACAAAAAGAAGACAGAGAAAAGGCTTCCGCATGCAGAGAAAGCTGGTAGCCCGAGAGAGGGTCTCCCATTTGCGGCAGAATGCAATCGATTTCGTACAGAGGCTTGAGGAGGCAGTGATTGATTTACATAGGTCCTAGGGGATGGGTTTGACCAGGTATGCCATTTATATAGCCGAGAAAAGACTGACCCTCACACCCTAGTCTTTTATTATGCAAATGTGGCCTCTACCAGGCGTGGCCATAATGCCTGTACATGTGGTTTTCCCTGGAGGCTGCCATGACACCATAAACGTGGTGACAAGGAAGAGAGTGAGAACTGCCATATTGAATGTACCTGGCTTCCAGGTACAGCTGCTGGCATTTACATATAAAAGCTCCTAGTTTGCATATCTATCAGGCTGCTTCCTGTTAGCGAAGAAATGGTTTGGGGCTGCGTTTTATTAAAGGAAAATTCCACCAATAACTTTTACCCTTTCAAGCTGACTAAAAATAATTTCTTAATAACTCCTGTATTATGGTCATGTTGTGAAAATCATTCGTAAACTATCATCACCTACTCTGATTTCTTACTGTTCAATCTGCAATAAGGTTCAGAGAATGCAAAGGCCTTTTGTGACCTATTAATGAGCCTTTTGAGTCAGGGAAGTGGCAGCAATTGTCCACTAATATTTCAATTTCTTATGGACAAAAGATATTTTTTTACCTGCTTTATCTATTTGGCATTCTGTTTACTATATTATCACAAAATAAGGTCCTGTGGATGTAAAATAAATGGAATACCTTTATCAGAAGACACAAACCAAGGCATGTAAAGCTTGTGATTTTCCCCGAGTTAGACACCAAATTAATTAGTAGCAAGCAAAAAAGTAAATACTCAACATTCTTCCCTTCCCTTTCCTGCTCATCTAAAAAGATATACAATTTATACTCCACAGTGGGTGATCACACCTGCATGCACAATGGAACCCCTTCTGGTGTTTTCCAAGGGCTAAAGAAATAAAACAGTACTATGGGGAAGTAACACACCTGTGTGGTTTTGGCTAGGACCACTATGTATTGTAACTGGCCAAATATTTACAAATAAGAGGATTCTGAAGATAATTTTATATAAAAAGCAACCAAAAAAATTCTACACATTTAACTCAAGTTGATTGTGCTACATGGCTGCTGTACTAACAAATAAGAATACAAGAAAACAGTCAGATCCTGTTTCACCTTCCTGAAATACCTGCAGTAACTGAGATATGAATTCTTTAAAAAGAGGACAGAATTTTGTTGGTTTTCTTATATAAAGTAGAAATATTAATATTAAGCAATAACCCATGGCAGGCCAATGTTTCTGGGTAATGATAGCACACCATAGGGGGTGTTTTACAGCTTGAGTCCGAGTGGCTTTATCCACTTCAGGGACATGAAATAATCCCCCTGAAATGCATTGCCTGGAGTGTTGTATTAATATTATAAAATGAAATTCATAAATACAAAGGAAATCATGTAGATCCGTGCTTTTACTAGGGAATATACACCATGGAAAAAAATAACAGTCTAAACATGCAGGTCCTTAAAAGCTGTTTTGTTCATAAACCCAGTTAGATGTCTCATACATTGATGTCACTAAAGTTTGGTGTATTTCTTTAAATTAATTAAGTGCTTAAAATTAAACAGTCTATCATAAGATGGTTGCATATGTTAATATGTTTAAAATGTGCGTGAATTTACTTGAAAGTGAAATAGTGTGAAAGCCAATGATTAATGTTTCATACTTTAAGAAACAGCATCGTTTATGGAAATACATAGTATTGGAATAAAATTCTAACCTGTATAAAAGCCTCCTTTTTGACAGTGCTTTAAAAAATCTTTCCATTATCGCGGGGTAATAGCTTGACTGTAATGTCTGCTGTTAAAGGAGCAAGTGCCTGTACAAATATTAATCTTACATTATTACTGCTAAATATTCACCGATTAGAATATTAAAATAGCCCAAAGGTTCTTCAATAAAACATATGATTACCGAAATACTGCTGTTCCTTTTATCATGCCAGGCATATCCTATACATATATTAAAAGATTTTATAGTTGCTTAAGTAAATGTATTAATTTATAATAGTGGCAAAGCCTAAAGTTTAATTTTGTGCTTTTAGAAGTGCTCTTGCTATTATATTTGGACTTTTCTAGTAGAAAATTTTGATTCTGTGAGTAACAATTTAATTACTGAAACTTTGTACAGTTTTTTTAATTTCTAGAAACTGATACAATTTTTAAGAATTGCTTCATAAATAGTAATAATAGCTAACACTTATATGGCAATTATTCTGTGCTAGGCTCTGTTCCAAGTACTTTGAAAGAGTAAATCCTTTAATCTTTGTAATAAGCCTATAAGATAGGCTCTATCATTATTCCCATTTTTTAAATGAGGAAACTGGGTCTCAAAGTATTTAACTAAATTGCTGGAGTCTACTCACCTAGGAAGTGACCTCACCAAGATTCTAATCAATATGGTCAGGTTTCTCAGTCTGTGCTGCTATATGCTAAAATGTATTTGATGAAGATGTATGTTAGACAAGCAAGATGATTTTTTAAAAAGGAGAATATATATATGTATGAATGTAAGAACTGTGCGAATAACATTCTGTAAAAAGATTTTATGTGTGTGAAATGGCTTCTTTATTTTGAGTGTGAATAAACTGAAGGAAACTGATGAAACTCAACTATTAACTTGGGTCCTGATATCCCATTTTAGAACATTATAATCTAAAAATGACTAATTAATACTGAGAAGAGTAAGAAAAGCTGAAGAATTTACGTGAAGTCCTTTAACTCTAGCTTTCTGTATACCATTGCAAGATTAGATTATAAGCAGGGACAGCTCAAGTGTAATTTTAAAATCCTCAGGTGTTCCTATTACCTTCCTACTCTGCCCATTATTCTGTGCACTATGTTCTTCTTGGTTCCTGCCCCTCTGTTCCGAAACTTCCTGTCTTCTCCATTTGCACGTCAGTTATTTAGGATGCTTATGATGGGCCATCCCAAATTATCCCTCACAGAATCTAGGTGTTAGAGGTTTTAGAGTGATCATACCCAGCTACCTTACAATGCTTGAATCACTTATAAACACATGAGAAGTAAGTCATCTTCCATATGCAGAATGATTATTGTTAATGTAGACAAACAAGTGTTTTTGAGTCAGACCAACCTGAGTTTATTTTCTAGCTCTTCTAATTTTTAGCTCTGTGAGTTTGGGTAAGCGACTTCCTCAATTCTAGTCTGTTTTTGTCATTAAATCTGGAGAAAATAATATCTGCCTCACTAGGCTGTGGAGATTATTTTTTCAAAATGCATGTAAAGTATTTGGCACATCTTGGATATTCCACAAATAAAGCACCCCTTCCTCTTCTTGAATATTCCCAGTGGTACAGAATGTATCACATCATGAGTCAGTTCATTCCACAGAATGCCCCTTATTTTAGGCTCAAACCTTCCTCCCTTCAGACCCTTTCTGCCATTTCCTGGTTCCCCTCTGTGTACATCTGGGCCTATAACTCATGTAACCCCATGCAAGTACTAGAATCTCTCTGGACCTCAGTGTTCAGTATTCTCACCAGTAAATAAAAGGATTTCACATGAGATATTTTTCAACCTCTTCCCATCTATAAAATTCGGTAATGCTTTGTGATGCTCTCAGATTTAAGTATCTCCTATTTTGCTACTCAGTAACTGTGAAGCTAATAATAGCAAGCATGTATTTTTTCTCTCCCTGGCTTGTCAATTGAAAGGGGTCAATTTTAAGAAGATAATTACGATGATGATGTTTAAGATAGGAAATGTGCTTAATTTTCAAACAAAATGTCCAGCAAAATTTTAATATCCAAAATAAGTAAAAGTGGAATGGCACCTGAGTAAAATGGGGCTGGATATAGAGGAGTCCTGCCTGCTTGGCCTCCTCAGATCCATCTCACATCCACTTCCTCCCTATCTCCAGTGCTCTTGAAGTAGTTCCACAGAAACTGAATTTCATGAAACAATTCTAAAATCACTGCTTTAATCCAAGTAGTGTCTCTCATGGTGAGCCTTCCCATCTCTCCAGCAAGCTGATGTAAGCCACCTCTTCTGCGGCTGCATAAGATTCAGGAAAGGTCCAATTTCAAACCAGCTGCAGGCTGCTATATTTTTCTCTGTTTTTCTTCTCAATGAACAGGGTGTCCTGTTAGTTAATGTGAAAGCCTTCCAGGACAATCTAACTCCAGTTGCTCCATGGAAGCAACAAAGGAAACACAACATGTAAGAGAAACTCTTACGACTTAATTTTAAGAAACTATGCACAAGACATGATTGTTTTAAGAATGCTACGTGAAGAGCATCTTTCCTTCAGTTGGTTTTTTTTTCCATGTGTAAGTTCAATTTCTTTTTTCCTAAGAAAGTGTGTAGATTTCTCAGCCAATACTTTTGTATGATCCTTGTAAACAATCAAATATTTCTGTCATCTTTTCCAAGGGTATCCGGCATTAATCCTAATGACTTGAAAATTTCAATGACTGTAACTACATTTGCTTTATCTAATGTTCTCATGTAAGTTCAATTATATATAGTGTACTTTTTTTATCTTTCTGCTTTGAAATGAAGTTCTTTTTAGTGTTGATCAATGTGATGACTACATTTCAGAAAGGCCTGCTTGCTTTGTCTTACTTATACAGTTGATAGGATTACTTTATGAATAAAAATAATCACACATATATTATTATAATTTTAAGTGATAAAATTGTGTTTCTTCTAATGAGGCTCTTACATACCAGGTACCCATGTATGGTATTTGATTTTAAATATGCCTACCCATAGACTACTGTCAATATTTCTTAAGCTTCACCCAGTTAATAGTACTTCAGTAGTATCTGTAGTTATTAGCCGGGCATGGTGGTGGGCACCTGTAATCCCAGCTACTCCAGAGGCTGAGGCACGAGAATCATTTAAACCCTGGAGGGATCCTGGGAGGCAGAGGTTGTAGTGAGTCAAGATTGCACCACGGCACTGCAGCTTGGGTGACAGAGCAAGACTCCATCTCAAAAAGAAAAAAAAAAAAAAGTATCCCTAGCTGTGACCTTACATGTGATAATTTTACATTCTACATTGTCACTTGTGTCAAGTGAGCACCAGAGAACATTGGTTTGACATATTCTGCAACTACATGAGGGCTGGCTTTATATTTTTTACTACCTGTTTGCAAAGCTGTAAGATTTTTTTTTTCATATTTCACTCCTTTTAAACATTTCTTAACACTTCAATTCTTGTGAGAAAGAAAGAAATTAGTAACAATTTTTAGAGCATGTTTACATTTTTCAGTATTTATATTTTATTCACATAATTTTAATTCATAAACCTACTTCAATTCCCAAATTAGATGGGGCATAAAAACTGAATAGTATTATTATATGTTGGCTTTCTGACATTTCTTTTTTAGAGATTTTTATTCCCTTAATCAGATTGTACATAAACATGATTTTCTGCAGGTTGTCGAAGAACTCTTGAAATATAGTTTACCCTTAGAATTACTCTATGACATTCAAATGCTTTGTTTTCTTTTTTCATTTTGTTGCATATAACTTTTGGAGCACAATGTAAAAGTTCGAATAATTTTTCAATTCAGCACATTGTTTTCTGTTTAAAAGTCCATGATTTTCAATGAAATATGCTTACATTCTGTAGGAGACAGCATTACTTGTCAATAAACATGTCAAAATGACTCCGTTACAGGCACACAATACTGGATAGATCGTTAATGATCCATTCTATGAGTGTCGTACTTAATGATCCAGAGTGGACAGTTCACATAGCTATTTCAGCTGCTGACTAGACAAGCCCCTTGCTTGCTTTTTCTTATATCTTGATCATTATAAAAACAATACTGAGGTTGTCTTTGTTTCTTCCCTTTTCTTTCTTCTATTTCCATTTTTATTTTTTTTAGAGATGCAGGTCTCACTATGTTGCCCAGGCTGATCTTGAACTCCTGGGCTCAAGTGATCCTCCCACCTTAGCCTCACAAAGTGCAGGATTACAAGCGCAAGCCACCATGTCCAGCCTTCTTCTACTTCTGAATAAATGCCTTTGTTATTTTGTTCCCTTCTTCTTTGCACTAGTTTAGTCTCCATATTTTCAAATTGTACTTTTGTACTCTAAGAATCAATCTTTATATATTAATCTAAATAATTGGTTGATCTGGTATCTTGTTTAACCAGTCATTTGACCCATTATGCTTTTTCCTTTAGCGTTTTAGATATATTCACACTATCATTCTTAAATTTTCATTTTTACAAGTACTCAATTCTTTTGCGTATTTTATGTCGTTCATTTACTAAACATTATATTGAGCATCAAGCCCTGAGTTAGGGATATAAGACATGGTTCTTACCTTCGAAGAGCTCTTGGTCTAATAAGAGAAATAAACATTGAAACTCTTGCAGTTCTCAAATTGCTATAATAAAAATATGTGTAGGATATGGTGGGAATATGAAACAAAGTGGTAAAGTTTATTTGAAGAAGGTCAGAATAGTTGACAAAGGCAGAATATTTCAGCAGAATCTTGAAGGTTAAGTAGACATATTCCAGATTTAAAAGGATGTGAGAAGTTATACTAGGTAAAGGTATTAGTGTGTACAAGGACAGTGACATGAAATCACTTAGTGCTTTGAACTCAGTGTGATGTGCTGAGGCAACTACAATTTGTGGGTGAAGTGAGCAGAGGTAGGTAGGGGTGAGAAGATAGAGGGTTGTTTTATCTTTATTCTGTAGGCAGAGAGAAATAATAATTGCATACATTAATTACACTCATATAGCAGACCTCCTGGTATATTAGTAACATACTTTTATGTGTGTTCTATGTATGCCTATCTAAAAATAGATGTTTTGTGTGAAAGCCTTTCATCAGTGGAGTATAAGTACAATTCATGCTTTTGAAAAATAAGGTACGTATAGAGGTGAAAGATTAAAGCAAGGATGACACAGAGTCCACTTGAAAGCTGTTGTAATGGCCACTATGAAAGATGATGAGGCATGGATTACTGCTATGCTGGAGTAAGAAGAGGAAGAAACAGGCTGAGGACTATTTAAGCCATTGATTCAATAAGATTCAGTGACTGGAAGTGTAAAATGAGGAAGACTTCAAGATAATTGGTTAGGCTAACTGGGTGGATTTGGGAAGTCAATTTTTAGGATAGAAATTTCACGAGATAAGAATAGGTTGGAGACAGGACCAGTGCTAAAATGTTGAATCTGCGGGAGGTAGGGTATTGTTAAGTACAGGTGTTGATGGAAAATCCAGGTGGAAAAATCTAGTACAGTGTTTCTCAAAGCTTAATGTGCATACAGATCACCTGGGGATCCTCTTCACATTCACATTTTTGTACACTAAATATGAGGCTGACCTGAGTTTCTGCAATTATGACAGGCACCCTTGGGATATGGCCATGCTCTCTGTCCAGGGATCACCCTTTGAGTAGCAAGGATTTAGAGATAGTCAGATTTAATACTCAGCAAAAAGATAAGAGCTGGAGATATACATTCACAAGTTCTCAGCATGTTTGTGGCAGCTGAAGCCAGACTAATGATTATTTATATAGCTTTAACATTAAAAACAAATTTATTTCCTATAAAGCCAAAATTTGAAAGACTAATAAAAAGTTGCAAATTATGTCGTTCTGGCAGATTTAATATTTTTATATAGTATTTTTTAATTATTATTTATACCTGGTTCTCATTTATCCTATCAACCAGAAACACTCTTATTTGCAGGTTTTCTGTTTTTTGTTTTTTGTTTTTTTGAGAGAAACTTGTATTTTACATGGAATCTAGTGAGCTAATAGATCTATCATATGAAACCAGTGAAGGCTAAATCCTTTGTAAGTAAGAAAAATCTCATTCTTTTACCAATTAGATGAAACCTTTCTCAAAATATGCTAAAAACAGATTGGCAAGTGAGGGAGACCAAACATTCAGGCCGGTAGTACTTTAACCCATGAAAAGAACATGAAATGAGAACATAAAACATGAGTCTTGGGCCGGGTGCGGTGGCTCACGCCTGTAATTCCAGCACTTTGGGAGGCCGAAGCGGGTGGATCACGAGGTCAGGAGATCGAGACCATCCTGGCTAACACAGTGAAACCCTGTCTCTACTAAAAAATGCAAAACATTGGCCGGGCGTGATGACCGGCGCCTGTAGTCCCACCTGCTCTGGAGGTTGAGGCGGGAGAGTGGCATGAACCTGGGAGGTGGAGCTTGCAGTGAGCCCAGATTGCGCCACTGCACTCCAGCCTGGGCGACAGAGCAAGACTCCGTCTCAAAAAAAAACAAAAAACAAAAAAACAAAACCAAAAAAAACAACATGAGTCTTAAGAATATTATCTTTGGAGTGAGGACATTTGAGAGGCTAGGATAAAAAGCCAGGCTAGCTATGCAAGTTAAGGATTGCTGGAGAGGGTAGAAATAATGTATGGAATTCACCAAGTTATTGAAAAAAAAGGAAAAGAGGGTTTCAGGGAGGAGTTTGTAAACAGCATAAACCAAGTCAATGAAAGTAAGATGGGTCCAAAATCATTGCACTTAGCAGTTTTGTAGTTATGCAGTTGGTGGCCATTTCCAGGGCTATTTCAGGAGAGAGAGAGGGTCAGAAGAAGCCAAATCACTGTGGCTTGAAGACTATATTGGAGATAAGGAATTAGAAGGAATGGGGGGTTTTTTGTTTGTTTTAAAGAATGTCATTGTGAACCGTGCAACAGCAAAAGGATCAGTTCACAAAGTCTAATTTTAAGAATTATATTTTAATTTCAGTATATTCAACTTCAACGTCAGCTAGTTTAACTCTTTTGTGAGGTGTGGGAGACTCCAACTCCTTAGGAGAAAAAAAAAAAGGTAGCTTGGAAGTAGAGACAAGGGTTTTAGTTTTTGATTTGCCATTAATAATCCATTTAATCGAACTAGAAAATGACTGCTAAAGTCACCCAGTCTAAATTTTGTATTTCCATTTCTTCCCTATCTTTCCATTTTTAACAGTAAATCAGTTGAGATGAGAACCACTTCACAGGTAGAGCAGGGATAATACTTTATTTGATCCAATGAGCCATCTGCTTTAATTATGTCATTTCTTAAAAGTAAGGCTGCTTTCTCCAGAACTGCAACGTAGTTTTTGGCAGAAAGTATAAAGACAGACAAAAATTACTCTGTCTCTCATCAGCAATATATTTAAATACTGCTAAATGAAAATCTGAATTCAACAGATGCTTTCAGGTAGACCACAGAAATTAAAACTCTGCTTTATTTTCCCTATTCGATCATGTGCTTGTTTAACTTCTTCAGTAACTTTTTCTATGTTGATGCTACTGCCTGGGCTAGGATTGATTTTAATCTCAGTTTAAAGAGTATTTTGGTAACCCTTGATTTCCAGGCACTATGTGCCTGAAAACACGGAAGTTGTTCCTTAGATAGTTATTGAATCAATGAATTATTTTATTAATTAATAAATACTTTTAGACTATAAGAGATTAGTACTGAAGTACTTAAAATTGCCCATTTTTATAAACAAGTTTTGCATGGCCAACAGGTATTTTGGAAACACCTATGCTCTAATATGGTAGGAATGTTATATAAGGTCATTTGGGTTCAGAATAAAACTCACTCAGTGTCTATGTAGGCCTTTTCTCGGAAGTATTATTTTTTAAATGTTGTGAATAGATTGAATTTGAGCAGCTTCTGGCTTTTTTTGATGGAGTCAATGTAAACGTTATACTATATAAGACGTAAAAACTTAGCTATATCTATATGTTTTGGAGTCTAGACTGAAAAGTATTCCTTAAAAGTTTAATAGACTTCTTTGGTTTTTGGACTATAATTCATTTGTAGAAAATTGAAATTGAATTGTTTCACTATAACTCCCAAGTGGAAAATCATTTCAGGAGGTCTATGAATAGGTATATTTGCACAATCTGATTGGCTACCCTAAAGGCAGAACCAATTATATTATGCTAATGTGCATATTATGCTCAGAAATCTGAATTTACCATTCTAGTACCTCAATGTATATTGTCTTTTTAAAGAGGTAAGCTTATAGCTGTCAAGTTCTGCATAAAGAGGTTTTAAAGATTTGTAATTGTCAGGTTTAGGGAGCTTGAAGCATTCTTACGTTTCACAATAATGACTGAATCTTTCCTTTGACAGTAAATACAAAGCTGACTGCAGTGATAACCTTGATTAAGTATTACGCGGCTGTGGAAACATTCTGGAAAAGGCTTTTTGTATCTTTATGTGAAGTTCATAACAACCTGAGGAAAATTATTTGGAAATTTTCTCATTAAGAGCTTAACAGAAAAGCATTTTGTTTGCATTGCCTAATAAAATGAAAATAAACTAGTGGATATGTAATTTTTCTAGGGCATGTAGTTTATGGTCTAAAAGGTTGTGGTGCTTTTGTGACACCATTTATCAAGGATTTTTATTTGATTTATTTTATTTTATAGCTCATCATATAGTTTAATATGAAGAATTTTCTTTAAAATTGAGTAAACAACAATAAATGCTGTTAATGATCCTGTCTTATATAGGTGCCTTATAAACCCTAGGATGCTCAAAACATCTCTTGCTCAAACTAAGAAAAAAAACCCATGAAAACATATATATTATAGACTTTTCAATTTTAATTTTAGATGGAGAAATAAATAAATTATTTGGTGGAAAAACCTTAATACATAGAATTTTTCTCAAATAATTTCTGGTATGTTAATCAGTGATAAATCAGGTAGCCAGATGGCTATATGTGAGAAATCACTGTGGAAATCAAACATTCTAATCTAAGTTTGAACAAGGGTGTTGCCTTGAGTTAAAGAAAATTAGTAAATTTTATATTAGAGCTAAATTATAAATGGTGATTTTCTTTGGAAATATGATAGCTTATATAATGCTTCTAAAGATTATTCTTAATATAATGATGGTAAAAGATATACACTCCAGTTGTAAGCTATCAAATAGTTCACTATGCCTCTGTCTATAACTGTGATTATTCTTTTGTTTAAACAGTACAGTGTGTCAAGCCAGGAGAGCATAGCATAATTTGATAGGAGAATATAATAAAATATAATGACATTTACTAGTCCCTCATACTCCTACCATGTTATTTTGTTAGTTCATTAAACGGTTTTCTCTTTCACTTTAATGTTCATTGATCCCCAGTGTATATGAAAGCCTTTACATAGCTCAACTCTTTAATTTGTTATTTCAGTAATTATTGTTCTTGTGTTATTTGTTAAGTTTTTTTTTTACTAAAATGTTTTAAACATGGATTGTAATCTAGTATGGAAGAATTATATTAACTTTAAAAATCCATTCCTTTAATTTACAAGATATTTTCTAATCTCATTAAGGGGGATTTAGCAGCATAACTCTCATTTACACAAAAACAGGCTGGTTGGGCTTTCTATGTGGGAGAATTTGCATCTGAATTTTAAAGCACTAAGCCTTTTTAAAATTCCCCTGATAAATCAGCTTTTAGGATTCATCCAGCAAATAGGTGTGGGGAGAAACTGTAAACACTTAGCTAAGTGGTTACAGATACTTGAGCAATTAAAAATAAGGTAATTTTATTTGTGTAAAGGATTTGGGCTTAATTTGAATCAGAGAACTGTGGAGGGCTGTGCTCGGGGTACGATACCACCACAATCACCACTGCCACAACAATAACACAATCACTTCTTCAAGGGCAAAGACGGGAAAGTAGTTAAGAGTTATGTCTGCTTTCTTTAATAACTTCTGCCACAAAAATGACAATGAGGAGAACACTGGAGTACAATGAATTGAGGAAAGGAAATACTGTTTAATGAGATGAGTTGGATACATGCAGATTTTATTCATACTTCATCAAGTCTTTATATTATTTCATGGCATTTCAATTCACTGAAATGCAGTGATTTGTAGAAATGAAATAATATTTAATGAATGGAGAAGGATATGTGATATTTTATTCTTACTACTTTGGTTGTTTCTTTTGCTATATGAGTCCTTGTCACCTTTTAAAAATTACAGGAAAATTATGGGATTTTATATACAGCAACCTTGCCAAACAATTATTGAATTTAATTAAGAATTTGTAGATTCTTTTGGTGCCTACATGTAGACAATCATATCGTCTGTGAATAGTGGCAACTTGGATACTTACAAGTCTATAGATCTCTAATTTATTTTTCTTGTCAGATTATACTAGCTAAAATTCTTGTAAACTTTTAAAATAAGTGTTGGTAGCAAATACCGGGTCATGTTCAGAAGAAAATACATTTAGCTTTTACTATTGACAGTATCTATTGTAGCCTTTTAGTTTATGTCCTTAATCTATAATTTATATATACATGTGTTATATATATGTGTGTTTATATATATGAATTATATATATGTGTGTAGATGTGTATTATATCTCTCTGTTTATTGGTTTACTATGCTTTTTATAAATAGATATAAATTTTATTGGATGTATTTTCTGCATTCATTGAGATGATTATATACTTCTTATTTAATCCATTACTAAAGTACCATATCACTAAATAGAAACAATGTGTTTAAATGGTATTATTCTCTTTATAAACTTCTGGATTGTTTGCTTTAGGATATTCATATATATATATATATATATATGAAAATTGTTTATAATTTTCTATTGTCAGCTTCCTGGTCTGGTTTTGATATCCAACTTACAATTCCCCCAAAAAATCAGTACAGAGTCTTTCTCTTATTTCTATTTTTTTTTTTTTTTTTTGAGATGGGGTCTCCCTCTGTCACCCAGGCTGGAGTGCAGTGGCGCCATCTCGGCTCACTGCAAGCTCCGCCTCCCGGGTTCACTCCATTCTCCTGCCTCAGCCTCCCAAGTAGCTGGGACTACAGGCGCCCGCCACCACGCCCAGCTAATTTTTTGTATTTTTAGTAGAGACGGGATTTCACCGTGTTAGCCAGGATGGTCTCGATCTCCTGACCTCATGATCCGCCCACCTCGGCCTCCCAAAGTGCTGGGATTACAGGCGTGAGCCACTGCGCCCAGCCTCTTGTTTCTATGCTTTGAAAAAGTTTTAACTTTGGATTATCAATTCGCCAAATGACTTATAGAATTTGCCTGTCAAAACCAGACATGTTGTTTTTTAAAGCATGATGTTTTAATAATTATTTATTTAATAGTTACATAGAAATTTTCAATGTTCTCCTTCCACTTTTTGAGTAAGTTTTTTGAGTAAATTTTTCTGACATTGAGCATTTTGCCTAGGTCCTAAAATATGTTGTTATAAAGTTTTTCAAAATATCATTTTACTTTTCTTTTAATTTCTATCACATCTCTAATTATGTTTCTTTTTTCATTCACAATATGGTTTTTATGACTTATCTCCGATTTATTAACTTTGCCAGCTATTTGCTAATATTAATTTTCTTGAGGTTTGGTATGTTATGATCCTCTGTTATACCTGAATTTCAAATGCATTAATTTCTGCTTTTCAAAAGTACTCATTTTACATCCTTTGCATTTATTCTTTCATCATTTTAACTTATAAATTTGGATACTTAGTGCGTGAATATTCAGTCTCTGTTATGATATAATATGATTACAATTTTTTCCTAAGTTAAATATATAAATTCTTCAAACTTTGATAGGGTAGTATATCTAATTGTCAATAGTGTTCAGTTTTTTTTTCTCTTAACTGTTGTGATTTCTTTTTAGTCCCACATGTTATTTAGATGTATGTTATTAAATTTCCAAGCAAATGAGGTTTTCAAAATGTAATATCTTATTTTTGATTTCAAATGGATTTGTAGTCAGAATGTGGTCATTATGAAATTTGTCAGGACTTTTAGTATGTGTTAGGTTTTTGTAAATGTTTCAGTGGTTCTTGGAAAAAATGTGTTATTTCCAACTATCAGTAACACAGCTCAATTATGACCATTGAGTTAATCTCATTAATAACCTATTTTGTTTATGTCCTGCTTTCTTGACTTTTTTCTTTAAATCTGCTTAATCTAACAATTACCAAAAGTGTTGTGTTGACATCTTCCACTATAATTATATGTTCGTATGCTAGTATAATAGCTACATCATTTAAATATATTGAAGCTGTATAAAAATCCCTCCAAAATTAAGCATTTTATATCTTTTCTGCAGAATTGAATCTTATATGAATATCTAGTGCTTATCTCTACTTTGGTGGTGGTGGTTGTCATAGTCGTCTGTTTTGGTATGTTATCTGGTAATTTACCTTGTTATTTCTATATCAGATGGATTTTGTTTAGAATTTGCCTGACATATCTTTTTCTGTTGTTTGACTTTTAACTTCCAGTGTTCATTCTTATATTTCAGGTTTTTTTCTTGTAAATAGCATAAGGCTGATCTGTGTTTTGTTTTATCTAGTCTTGACAATTTTTGTTTGGTCTCTTCACAAGACCCAACCTAGCAAGCATTCCCACTACTCCTTTTTCAGGGAAAATAATTTTTCCTGATTTCCTTACCAAAGGTGCTACTTTTTAGAATCCTGATATTATGGAAGATAAGTCTTTGGATCTTTCCCCTTTCCTGGGTCCCAGATTTTGTCTGTTGCCTTCAAGATTGGCTTGAGGATTCAAACTAGTGTGCTCCAGATAAGCAAGTGTTCAGGATTTACCTCTCGTGCTTCAGGCATTCTTGTAATGTTAGCCTCTGAGGATTTTGTTACCCTTAATTTCCTGCGGGCTAACCCATATATCAAATATTTTTAGGTGATCTATACTGGAACTATCTTTCTCAAAATCGATGATGCTTCATTGTCAGAAGCCAAAGGGAATAATAATAAAGTATGCAGTGTTTAAATCTTATACTCAGAAGTAATTTTAGAAGTAACCCACCCACCTTTTAATTTATGTAGGCCCTCAGTTTCCTCATCTGAAAAACAGGAATTTTAAAATCTGCTTTGCAGCATTAGGTTTTTCATTATAACTAGGATATGTGAAACCCTTGGCTCATAGTTAGCCACATAAGCGCTCCATAAATGCAAATTAATAGTCATAAGGTTTTATTTATATTGAGTATTTAAGTGAAGAATGCCTTTAAAAAGGAAGTACAGATGATGAAACAAGCTGTTAATGACACTGGGAATGATTTTAGGTTAAAATGCATAGTTTGAAATTTACAGTGATGCATTGAACAAAATGAAGAAATGTGATATTGTATGGCAAATTAGGCACAGTAATGAAGCTCAACCATTATTCAGCTTTTATAAAAAGAGAAGTGGCAACTTTAAAATTAAGACAAAGCCAATTTTGAAATGCCTTTACTATCTCAAAGTTTCTACTTGGTTGAAATCAATTCATTGATCTGATCAAGGGTTCATTCCTGTCTTCAGGGGTACTTTCATTCTTTAGTTCTTCATAGCTTTTATTACTCTTAAAGAATCTTCAGGTTCATACTGATGAAACCAAGCATATGGTACAGCTGCATTATAATACAGCATTGTCTTCTGTTTTTTTCTGTCACTATTTTCTAGTGTAAACCAAGAAAAGACTCTTTAGACTTCAGAGCATTTTATAATTGTGCAGTGATTATGCAAATATGCTTGTATGCTGTGTCCATATGATTAACACTATATATACATGTGAATGAGAAACAGAACTCTGAATAGACTGTTTTACCATACTATTTTAAGTCAGTAAGATCTATCTTCTGTCTCTTCAGTTAGATAAAAATACATAAGCATGTAACTCCTATTTATGAGCACAGGACCGCCATTCACTCCATTGCCTAAGCCTAATAATCCTAGAATCATCCTTGACTTCTCCCCTTGTTCCTTACATCATGTCCAGCCCATGAAGACATATTCTCCTAACACCAAAATACATATCGAATCATATGTCTTGATTTCCAATGTGACCATCCCCCCAAAGCCCTCATGTTCCTTCACATTTCTTGGTAGGTCTTGCTGCTTTCACTCCTGCTCTTCCATAGCATATTCTCTGAAGAGCAGCCTGAGGGATGTATTTGAAACCGGTGCTAGATCATGTTGCCTTATGCCAACATTTCCCCAATGTCCTCCTATCACACTGCAATGAAAGAACAGAATCCTTGCAGTGGCCCCTGACTGTGCAACTGAAAAAAAGTCCTCCTTCTCCTCCCCTCCTGCCTTGAGCGCACTGCAGCCATACTGGCCTTGTGGCTGCTGCTGGAATGCTTGCCCCTAGAATATGCACTTCTTTCTTTCAGCCCCTGCCAGTTTCTTTTCCCTAGGCTTGCTTCATTTTGCTTTGTGGCACTTATTACATGACATTATATTTCATAATTTTATGTCTGTTTGTTCAGTTTGGATGTTTTTTACCCTGGTGTCCCGGCAGAATTACCTGAGAAGTTATTAAAAATTATACACATTAGAATCACCTGAGATGTCATAAAAAATACATAATATGTATGTTCCAAGACCCTGTTTTGCATATATTTTTCGACAAATTCAGTAAGAATCTCTAGGTACAGTAGGGATAGGGGAATCCTAGGCACTGGTAGTTCTTAAAAGATCTTTAGTCCGAGTTAAAAATACCTGAAAAGCAATGTTTGTTTTGTTTCTTTCTCCACTCAATAGGCTATGAGTTTATTAAAGGCAAGGGCATTATTTATTTTGCTCACTGCTGTATTTCTAGTCCTTAGGAAAATATCTGGCTCATAGTAGTCTTTCAATAAATATTCATTCATAATTTTTAAAATTCCTTAGTCTTTCTCTTGTAGAATATATAAACAAATATGAACCATTGATATTGACCGTATGTAATTCTGTAATCCCTATACCTCTAATTCATTCATCAACCTGTTCACTCATTTAAAAAATATTTTTTCAGTGCCTTCAATGAGCCAGATAAAATTCTAGACTCTTGGAAATCAAGATTGAAATAAATATATAAATATCTGCCCTCATGGAGCTTA
Source organism: Pan paniscus (assembly GCF_029289425.2). Lineage (NCBI taxonomy): Eukaryota > Metazoa > Chordata > Mammalia > Primates > Hominidae > Pan > Pan paniscus. The sequence goes on from NC_073249.2 coordinate 154,871,779, forward strand.
TATTCTAATAATCCTGGTGGTAAATTTCTCTAGATGAGTGTAATTTTGGAAATTAGAAAATGTAAGTTCTTTAAATAATTTTGTATGTATGGTATATCATCTTCAAGAATAGCCACTTAAACTTATTGAGACCAATCTTAAAATTATTTTTAAAGAATCCTTCTCCTTTAATTCAGTTTAACTGAAACCGTTATTTTTGTGCTGATGTATAAAACAACTTTCCAAAGTAGTTTCAGAAAGTTTTTTTTTCTTAAACTGTGACTAATTAAAAGAAAACCAGTTTTCTGCAAAAAAAAATAATTGGATTGTAACAGATTTACAAGGAAGACCAACTACATCTGTCTTAAGAAAAGCTCTGATTCTGCAGTATAATGCCAGCTGGACTGATAGTTCTGGGATATCCTGGGCAATCATGTTTGATCATTTAAAGGTTCATTTGAGTTTTGTACAAACACTCAAATTTTTATTTTTTTATCCATTCATTCAACAAATATCTGCGGGTGCAATAAATTACCAGGTATTTTGCCAAGTTCTAAGGTTAGAATACTTGTTCTTTGCTCTTAAGAAGTTTACTTTATAATAGAGGCCTAATTTTGTAAAGAAATAATGTCAAATATGTCAAAAGTAATATAAGACACCTACTGCAAAGAAGCATATGATATTGAATCTAGCGCCTACTCTCAAACTGCCAAAATTTCTCCCTCTTTTGACATTCTGTAACATTCATCTTGTTTTTTGTCAACTGACACAGTCTGCCTTTATTCTAGTTACTTATCTACTCATGTTATATATTCCTTTAAGCTCCCTTTGGTTTATACACACACACACACACACACACATATATGTGTGTGTATATATATGTGTGTGTGTACTATTTGTATATTATTTGTATATGTATGCACATTACATTACCTACCACATTCACTCCAATACATATATTTTATCAAATTATACAGTAAAAATTAAAATGACTGTGAAGGGTTATAGTCATTCTTATAAATATCTAAAACCAAATGCAATAAATCCAAATGTATAAAATCATGCTCAAAGGTTGCCAAAGAAGCTAAATAAATTCAGATGAATAACTCTGTTTATAATTCAGGTATAATATAAAATGATCCAGAAATTGTAATTAACTAGATTCGACACTGAAATCTCTAGAAAGGCCAAACTGTCTATGGCAAGTAGTGACTGCTCATTACATCTGGTAAACCCTGTAACTTCCCTCTGAGATAAGAGCAGTGCAGGGGTTTTTAGAGTGAACCTAAACACCTCAGTTTTTGGAATGTAGGTTTTCATAAGTTGCTGTGCATCTTTTAGTCTTCCAAGTTAGTGTTTTTCCCATACGTGAAAGCAAGATCTCAGCATTTAAGGGTCAAACACCTTCAGTTTGGCCTGATTACCTTAATCATGCAAGTTTAGGGGAAATTCCAGAAACTTTAAAAACTTTCCAGTCTATTTCCCATCTTTATGACTCTTGGGTGGTTGTCTGGTCCTTTTAATGTTGTGAGGCAGATGAGTGTAGGAGCTAGAGTGTGGATTCCAAAGGCACACAGGCCTCAATTTGAAACCTGGTTCTCCCACTCACAATTGTACCACCTTAAAAGAGTTAACGTCACTAATCCTTAGCTTCTCTGTCTGTGAAATAGGGACACACTCTGTATCTTATGTGGCTTTTTTAATGATTACATTAGAAATTCCTTGTAAAGGATGATAGGTATAAAAATGTCAGGTTCCTCTTACACTTATATTTTTTTAACACATTTCATCAATTATTTTGTATTTAATCTCCTGTTCTCCTTTGGTCAGTTTAGGTTATTGCTTCTCTAAATTGGGATTCAAACCTATCAGTGACTGAACAAAAAAAAATTTAAGTTAAAAAGGGTGTTTAAATGCCAAAATGTGAGACTGACATGATCTCAGAATGAAGGATAATTTCTTATATTGAGAAAATTAACTTAAAATAGAAGTCACTACACTATTTTTGCTCTTCTCATTTCTCTTTGGATCAGACAAAATGTTAGCCTAGATTTGCGTTCATGTTTAGGACTGATTAGGTATCTTTAGTGGCCTGTTTTTATTCTGATATACTTTGAGATTATTTTGGTCATGGACTTAAGAGCTACTAGTGTTGGGGTGGCCAGACCCAAAACCAGGCCATGAGGGGTTTTAGACCCTGGACCCAGAACATGTTCCAAGACTTTTTTACATTATGGCAGACATGCAAGCCCTGCCTCAGCTTTTCCCAACAACTAGCAAAATACCTAATTTATGTATTTATTTATTTTTATTTATTTATTTATTTATTTTGAGACACGGTCTCACTTTGTTACCCATGCTGGAGTTCAGTAGTGAAAACACAGCTCAGTACAGCCTCAACCTCCTGGGCTGAGGCAATCCTCCTGCCTTGGCCTCCCAAAGTGCTGGGATTATAGGCCTTAGCCATGGTGCCTGGCCTTGAAGAATAATAATGGTCATTTTATTTACGGTAAAAACCTAAAGAGGAAAGTTGTACATAACTTATAGATTCACTGTTAGTCTCCACAATAATTTTAGTTGAATAGCATAGTTATGGATACTCAGGCCTAAAGAACAATGAAAGATGCATTTTTGTGACCACAAAATTGTATACATCTGTTTTGTTTTAGAAGAAGTGCCACGCTAATACTTTAAACTTTTTTAAAAAGACAAAGCTGAATAACCAATTTCATTTATGCTTATAAAAACATCACACCAGCAATAAGGCCTTTCATTCAGTATGTTTCTTCTAAGAAATATGCTTATATGACAAATTCAGGGACACTTTTTCTTAACATATTAAATTACATATTTTTAAAAATTGTATTTTCTAGTTTAACTCATATTAGTGTGACTCTCAAAAGATTTTTTTCTGAATATCAGTAATAATTGGAAGAAATAAGGTGTTAGCTGTAGTATTATATTGAACACAGTCTTATTTACTTGAGTTACCCAAAATAATTGATCCTTAGAAAAAACTCTGTAATACAATTTCAATGACAACCAAATGCCTGAACCTTGGTGCATTACTTTATGAAAGAATACTTTCTTGTGGCATATTTCAGGGACCTCTTAATTGTCATATTCATCCTCAACTAATATTTGATAATTATTGTTACATTGAAGACCATCTTTGTTGTTTGTGGATAAATAAATAGTAGGTATTTCTGGTTTAATGAGGAGATATTAGTTAAATGAAGAACCACCTTTAAAAACTCAATGTCCACATTGGTTTAATGATAATATATGTTAATATTGCCTTTCTAGGCTGGAAATAATTATTTGAATGTGTTATTTAACAAAATCTTGGTATATGAATATAATATTGTTATTTTATGGAAATTCATTTTTAAAGGTTTTGTGCATATTTAAATAACTTTTACATGTTATGCTATGTACATGAATATTGGTTGACTAATATAACTTAGCAAACCATTCAAAAACCTGAATTGTAAAGTGAAATTAGTAGTAAAAATAATAATAAAATGACTGGGAAATTTTACATTAAGTATCTAAGAAAGCGTTTTTCAAGTGAGTTAAAAACAAATTCCTTGTACATGTTATCACTTAATGTCTAAAAATACAGATGTTGAATTCAACAGTCCTAGATTCAATATCACTTACCACTTATGTGACTTCAGGCAGTTCCTTATGTAAGCTGAGAATTTCTCAAATGAGAAGAGTATGATAATTTCTAAATAATAAGATTATTAATCAAGATAATGTTTGTACTGCAATATCCTAGGCAAAGAATAAGCACTCAATAAACAACACTAGCTAATAATGTTAATAAGTATAACTTTAAAACGTGAGAACTTATATGATAAAGAATTTTGGAAATCTGCATACAAAAAAAGTTGAACAGCTTTTTTTTCTTTAACCTTCCCCAGAGCTTTTTAAATGCTAATATGCATTATGAATCTTTTGAAATTCTACAATTTCTAGATTAATTAACTAGTTCTCCCCCAACCTCTTTTTTTTTTTTTTTTTTTTTTTTTTCACAGAGCATCTCTTGGGACTTCTATTCTTCCCACACACTTTCTTAAATGATTTCTTAGGTAAACACCTACCTATTAATCATACTGCATGCAAAATTCATATTGCTTAGGTTTTCAACTTTTTTTTTTAAATTAAGTACTAAATGTCAAATGTCAGGGTAGCGAATGTTTGAAAAACTTTGTTCACGAACATGACAGTCAGCTAGCTAACCAGAATAAAGTTTTTTAACTACATCAAAATTGATATTTCCATTCTAGAAGTGCTCATAAGCATCAGAGCATAATATTCAATTAACACTTTCCAATATTAGTAATTATTTGTTAATAATAGAGGTTTATTTATTTACAGTTGATTTATATTACAAATTATAGTGCTTATGCTTATTTACTGTCATAATTATATTTAGATTTTAATTGTGTGTATGTTTGTAATAAAAGAATTATACAAACTGAAAAGTGGCAAGATGGCTATGAAGAAAACCAGAATATTTTACCCCCTAATATGTTTGAAGTTAGAAGCAGCCTCAAGTTCTCTCTGATCTCTCCCAGAACCCTTGGTCTCTCCCAGAGCACTGGATGAGACTGTTCTCCGAGGTTCCCTTATCTACCTAGAAAGCAGACATGCAAGGAAGAACACAAATGTCATTGTTTTCCCTCCCTGAAATGTCATTATCTATCACAGAACAGAAGAGTGAGGAATGTAACCACATCTGGATGGATTTTTTCCCACAAAATAATGCTGCCTCTGGGGCTCATTCAAATTCCAAAGAGAATTATTTACAAGTTAATTTTTGTCCCTGGGGTCCATTCATTCTCCCTTATTATAATTTATTACCCCTAAAAAGAATTGTCTATATTCCCCATCTCCTCCCTCCCCTGAAGGGTTTATAAGCTTCTATACATTAAATAATCATTCTCCTGTTATTCCATCATGCTATTCATATTAAAATAAATGTTATATGCCATATCTCCTATTAATCTGTTTTTTTTCCAGTTGGTTTTTCAGCAAACCTTCAGAGGCTAAAGGGAAAGTTTTTTTCTAGCCCCTACAACTAGTATCTTGCTCTACAAAAAAAAAATATATATATATATATATGTGTGTGTATATATATATGTGTGTGTGTATATATATATATACACACATTACTAATGTTAACAAAATATCAATGAGATCTGTGGAGGCAAAAGGAGAACTTTATTTTCTGGAAAAAATATATGCAGATTGGGGACGCACAGTCTTTAGTGCAAGTGAACGTGTGCTCTTTGAAGAAAAAAAAGAGGGTCTGGCTTAAACAGGGGAAGTTCTTGCCCAGGTTCTTAACCAGGTCCATTTATGCATATAAAAAATTCAAACTTTTTCTGTTCTCATTGCTCAAAATAGTCAGGACTTGATTGGATGATGTCCAAGCCCCAAACCAAAGTCTCTGTCAGATGTTTCTGTCAAATGGCTGGTAGTGGGGATAGGGAAGATCCAGCCACAATTCACTTTGGCACCAATAACAGAAACTGATTTGGCTCGACTGTAGCAAGGGAGGTCCTGTGACACTTTTATAATATCTTTCTGAGAACACAGAGTGTGTTAACCCTGCCTCACCCAGGTATGGCTGCCTGGTTTTGCTTTAACCTTGAGCCCTTTAGTTAGCCATGGGGGAGTCCATTTTGTCTGTTGGTCTGGGGCGTGCTTTGACACTAATATAGTCATTATAAAAGCAGACTGTTGACAAAGATCATTAGATATTGTGTATAAACTTGAAATTTAAGCCTTGGAATCTCAAATACTGTCTTCACCTTGTGTTATATTTATTCTAACATACTAATATAATATATCAATAATTTCATATACTTATTATAATTGTTCTACCTGTCCACAGTTTTGGAAAATACACCTTCCACATTGTACCAGAGGAATCCATACAAAGCTAACTTCCCTTTGTCTTCGGTGTAACTCCTGGCTCTTTAACAAAACGTAAGACTCTTCACAGCCTTGCAAACGCCCACTCTCCATCTCCACCTTCAAAGCTTCCATGTACTTCATCACTTAATGCTCTGTCATCACTTAGGATTTTATAGATCCCTGCACACTTTAGGCTATTTTATTCGTTTGCCTTTGTGCCTTTGTGTAGTGTTCTTCTAGGCAGCTACTCCGACTCATTGTTTAAGATTATGCTTAGACATCACCTGTTCTAGAAGCCGTCTTTAACCACTGAATCAGAAGCTGAACTTAGTGTCATTCACCGATGTTTCCTTTTCACACTATTACTTCTGTTACTTGAAGTGAACATGCTGTATTCTAATAATCTGTTTGAGTGCCTTTTTGTTCCCAAAAATGTCAGCTTTTTGAGGGCAAATATTGTGGCTCATTAATTCCTGGCATCCCTTTGGTATCTTGCTTGATCTATGGCGATTACTTGTGACTGACCTCACTAAATGTTGGAAATATTTCCATTAGGTGGTTTAACCTTAAAAATCTTTGAACCCTCCAAGTTTCCCTTGTAATATCTAAGAGTGTTTGATCTGTACATCAGTATTTCTATGTGAATGCTATTATATAACATTGAGAGATTGTCCTTTCAAATCCTAACCTTCCCTTTCCCAAAGATATTAGCTCACCCACTGATTTTCTGAATTATTCTAATACCAACTGCATCTTATTCAGGCACTTGCTGGTAATGAACTTCTTAGACATGCTGAGCCCACTAATATCCTTTGAATTCTTATGTTCTCCCTAAGCCCTCTTTCTGGGTAGAGTCTCAGAATGTTCATCAGCCCCCACAGTGCTCAAATTGATCTTCATTGACATGACCAAAATCATGCAGAGGGTACTATATTAGATAATTGAGAAAAAAACAAGAACTTGAAAGGAATACTTAGTTTTTAATATGTACTAAATTTTTCTCATGTTACTTTATTCCTTAATCTGAGTCAGTTATTCTTATGGCATCACCTTTCAATTTCCCATTGTTAATTGCACTAAAATTCTATTTATAGAACCTCTTTATAACAAGGGATCTCAGGTTGAAGATAACAGTGAAGGCTAGGTCACGTGTTGTCATGAATTGTCCTGTGTATTGTAATTATCTTTAAATATCTAACTATGGGAATGATGACATCTTGTGCTTAAAGAAGTCACTTCCATCCACCCAGTCATATTCCAGGCTTCTACCAGCAAACAAATGCTCACATCTTCCTACGCTTATACAATGTGCCCCCTCAGATTTGTAGCCAAAGTCAAGTTTCCCTTGAGTAGCCACAATTCTGCATTCAGGAATATTTTTTTTTTCTTTCTACAGTCCTGGAGGGGGTGGGAGAGTGGAGAAAGGGGTTGGGGGGAGGGAGAGGAATATAAATACCCAGGAGAGAATATTGCAATGCTTTAGTTGAGCCTGGCAGGTATGAAGAGTTGTATACTGCACATAAGGCAGAGATTTCATTTTTATCCATTTTTGTCACATTTTCTTTAGTGAACAGAAGGAGGAAAAAGAGAGAGTATGACTTTGTACTAATTAGAAAAATAAAGATAAAAATAGACATTTTGAAATTGGACATTTTATGGGCACCATTTGTTCTCTCTTTCCTTTCTGTTTTTATCCAGCACTGCTTTTCTTCTGGTTTCTTTCCCTACCTCACCTCATTTTATCAGCTGTCTCGAGCTGCCTCTGACCTATCTCACAGTCATGAGATGTGGCAACCACAGGTGTCAGCAGCTCTTCACAGCTAGTAAAGCCATGCTTTCACTTGATTCCCCCGCCCCGCCCCATTAAAAACAGAAAAAAAGAAAACCAAACACCTGTTTTGACTCTTGTCCCTTCCTTTTCTCCAATAGCAAATTAAACTGACAAGCTGGCTGGACAGTGGCAGAGGGGACTTAGTTTTCAGTCAAATTATTTTTAAATCTCCTTTTTGCCAGTGGTTCCTCTTCCTGTCATTTCTTCCATGTATGTTTTTGACAGCTGGGATTATTTTTATTGCACATTCCAGTCTCTGCTTTCGAATAGCTATTTTTTTTTTTCTACCTCCCAGATTTAACTAGCAGTAGAATGGCTATGTCTGACCCCTCTATTTAGCTATTTCCCCACAGTTACAAATATCTACATTGGATTTCATTCATTCTCTAGGAACATAAATATCCATAATATGCCAATGCTGCCAGATGTTGGGGCCAAAGATATGAATAACACATGGCTCCTGTTATTGAATAGATCAGTGTATAATACCCAGCTAGACACAAAACAGTTGCCTATGGAGAGATGCCAAGAGACAAAACTGTAAATCCTGAATGGATAATCCTTTAGGTTACACGTAAACTGTCACATATGTCCTGCCCTAATCCTTAGGATGTTCCTTGTACATTTCTAGATGATAGTAGGTAGGGTCTTTGAAGACTGCTTTGTCCAAAGAGTATTTTTTTTTATCTTAAGATCATACTTTTTATAAATATAAAAAAAACCCTCTGCATTTAAAAGTAGAATGATTTAAAAAAGAAGAAAAACACAAGTTGGGGGAAACTGTGCTAATTTTGGATTTAAATGAGATCAAAATTAGAATATTGCGTAAGTTTCCATATGTTAACCCTCACAAAGACAGGGATAACTTAGAAGAGGAACTGTCCCTGAAGCATGGAGGGAAAAGGGATGGCTTGGTGAATCCTACTTGCTATAGTTGACAATAAAGGAACCACACGTTTGAGCTCTGATTATTTCTGTTATGGAAGCTAAAGAGAAGAATTTAGCAACAAAATATTAAATTTGTTCATCTACTACATGAAGGTATCATATAAAATATTTTGACAAATATATTATTTCATCCATATTACCATTCTGTAATGGTAATATGCACCATTACATATTAGTAGCCATTACATATTAGATCATAATATGTAATATGAGATATGATCACTCCCCCTTCTTTCTTTCTTTTCTTTTTTTTTTTGACTGATGAGAGGTGGTGGTTAGGTAAGTTTAATGGTAAATTAACTGGTATGGACTAGAAACAGATTTTAACGGAAGCTTTTTGACTTCACTCTTCCCACTAAAGTAATTTCTGAAGGAGTTTTCAAAAATATCAGTGGTGTAATCTAGGAGTATGCAATTAACATGCTATGGGTCATTCTAATGAAAGTGGTCTAAAAGTGACATAATGCCCTTATATTTTGACTTATCTTTTTTATTATCATCAGTCACCTGTTAGGACAAGTTACACTAAACACTGCATTAATCATGGGACTATTCAAGGTGTTGTACCAATTGTAATTACGTAGGCCAAGGCTAAACTTTCAGTGAGTTTACAATCACAGGTGTTTATAGAAGTTCAGAATTATAATATTTAAAATGTATGAACAATTAAGTGTGTCAGGCCCTGTAGCAAGCTCTTTACATAGACTATCTCATTTAATTCTTAAAGCAGCCCAATAGATAGGTATTGTTTCTATTGCTGTTTGCAGATGAAAAATTTGAGCTTCATGTAAACAACTTGTCATGTATCCTTGAATTATGTGTAGCACACTTAGAATGTAGAGTCAGAAAAATGTAATGATGTGTACTAGTAGGTCACAAGAGAAAAATAAGTACATTTTATTAGATAGAAAAACCTTTCTTTTTAATGATGGAAGGAGCAGCACCATGGGAGTTAGATGTCTGGATTAGAGCTGCTAGAAGGAAAATTCTAACCTTCTTTGATTAATCTACTTATTAACTATGTGACCTTGGGCACATGATGACTGCTATACTCAATTTCCTATTCTCTAAAATGTGCATAGTAATAATTGACACCCATTAAAAACACCAATGAACACGTATATCCGCATCATCATATCCTCATATTTCCAAAAGTGATATTTGTTCTTGTTAAGTAAAATTGCAGGGAGAAAAAAAAATCTCCAAACACTTATTCAAACAAAAAATGTAATATTTAGACACACAGGATTACTTTTTAAAATTCATATTTTATTATATCTCTTCTAATACTTCTTCATAGTTAAAACTTAGCCCCTCCTTTTTCATATGCCTCATTATTACCCAGCCATAAAATGGCTAACTTGACATATTTTCTTTGAGGAGCAAAGAAAATAAAAAGATTTAGGCCTTAGGCAAAGTATTGTATTAATGTACTTAATGAATAAAGAACTGAAATTATTTGCAAATGACAGAAAATGGCCTATATCTTTAGAGTAAATTGTGAAAAATTAAATTGGGTTTACTCTAGGCTAACAACTTCATACTTCTGTAGTATTTGAGCAGAAGAAATTATAGTAAATGATTTTTTTAACTAGTTCACTTTTAAATTTAGGATTTATTTTTAATTCTGGCTTTCTCTTTTCTTCGTACTCTTTCCAGTACTTGATTGCTTACATGTGTTTTTTAACTAGTGGCCATAAGACAGTGAGTAATGTGGCATAGCAGTGGCGGAGAAAAGTCAGAAATGACCTTCTTCAGGGGCACCCTGGCTTCCCCTGCTGCCAATCAAGTGAGCTCACACTGAGCTTGACCCAGAAAATTGGTCAGGTTAAAAAAGAAAGGAGAAAATGTCTTCCTTTTTTTTTTTTTTAATTCTTTCATATATGTATTTTTCAGAACTTGTGCTTAAAAAGAGAAGAAAGTTTTAAAAGAATTTAAGCCTAAATTTCCTCTTGGATGTTAATTTCAAAAAAGAACTTCAAACTAGGAGAAAGATAGAAAAAAATTAAAAATGAAATGGTCAAGCTTATTAATATGGCCAAGGACATTTACTAGTGCAAGTGAATGCTTAGCATGTTTGCTTCTGGGAAGAACCCAGGTATTTAAATGACACCTCCTTTTTTTGAAAAAACAAATTGCTGCAGTGTTAATATGTACTCCACGTTTTTATGAAAGGAAGTGATTATTTATTTTAGATGAAAAAGTTTGACTTTTGGAAGGAATGGTATTAGACCTTATTAACAGGAAAGAGATGTGTAAAGAAATATAACCTCATTAAAACATACAAAAACAACCAAAAAAATGCACTATTAATTTTGACCGTGATCTCTCACTTTACACCCTCATCAAAATGTGGTTAACAATGTACTTATTCCCACTGTGCTCTGTGAGAAAGGTAAGGATGCTGCAGAGAATATTCAGCTCTGGGTCAAAGGGACTTGTTAAGGGCAGTCTAACCTTGTCTTTGCAAGATGCTTTTCCACCCCCTAGTTTTTCCTGCAGTAAGTCATGAGAATACATTAGCAGTAGAGATTTACCTCCACATTATTTAGTTTGCTGGTATTCTTATTTTTAGCAGAACTTTTTGGAAACACTTTTATTTTAATGCAATTGTAATATTCTCCCTCATCACATAATTCAGTTAGGTACTTGGCTAATTACTGGGTGCTTAATGTCAAAATGCATAATGGATCTGTAGTGTGGCACCTCTTTTCCTTTCCGAATATCCTAAGCAGCATTATGCTGTGTATTGACCATGAGAAAATGTGAGCAGGACAGTTGGTTTGGTGGCACTGACACTTATAGAGGAAAATAATTCTTCTGATAGAACATATATTACATTTTGTGGTGGAGAATTATGATTATAGTCATTTAAAATGCATGGAATGTTTCTGCTATACCTATGTGGTCCAGAAGGCCTTTTCTATCCTAGGCTTATTTACTCTCAGAATTCCAAATTTACCATGTCATTTTAACACATTCTTGGGGGCTGACAGAGCTGGAAATACTTTCATAGGCTAATGTAAGTGGACACACAGAAGTGCCAAAGTGCATTAGGAAAATAGAAATCTATTCTGCTTCACGGTTGAATTTACCCTTCTCCAGAGACTGAATTTATTTGCATATTTTATTTCAAATATATGTGGGTTACACTGAAAGAGGTTTTAAATTAAATAAATGCCATGATTAAATGACAGACATAACAATGGCAAATCTAGTAGCCCATCATGAATTCTCCTTTTCGTAGGAATTCAAGCCTTTTTTACTTTTTGGTGAAAAAGATACATATTATATAAAAATGAGTAAAATTGTATTAGAAAAGTTTGGCCAGATGAAAAGTATATTTAACATTATTGTATACATTATTAATACGTGAGGATAATTAAAAGATTAATAGAATGAAAATATAGGTGGTTTTATACTGTAGTTGATTTCCAAAATTGATTTTCTTTTTCTAAATATTCTTTCCTGAATCTGTACATGATTGTCTTATGCTAGATATATTGGAATATTATAGACACTTGGAAAATTTTACAGGTGATCTTACTATTTAAATAAAAGAAATATGGAAACTTGATTTATGAATAAACAAACATGCATTTATTATTGCCAAGATTTGGAGAGCTAACGCAGCTAAAATGCGCAAAAGCTATTTGGACCAAAATTTTAAAAATACTCTTTTACAAATGTCAAATAAATACAAATCTGGATATGTATAATTATAGAACATGAATGCTTAATTTCAAAATAATTATTAACAGCTTTGTTATTTTACCATATTCTTTAAAAATTATAATTTGTAAAGAGAAAGAATATATAGATGGAAGTCATTTCTAATAATGAGTATGTCATCTTTAGGGTTTGTAATTGTGACTGAGATTCATACATACATCTTAGTGATTGACTTCTTGAGTTTGTTTATATATAGCCTGGCGTTAAACTATTTTTTATTTGGGCTTGATGGTAGATTGGGGTATTTTGCATTCACTATGCTCTTATTTTGCCTCCCCCACCCTATCCCCGCTTAGTTCTCAGTGTATAATAGTAGAAATATCATAGCCAAAAATAAACATAATAAACAGAGCTTAGGTGCCAAATATGTTATTTTCAACTTTCAATCTTCACTTATGCATGTTTCTATGCCCTTAATTTCAAAATGCCAGGCTAGTGCTTAACCAGGCTCTAACAAAAATGCAAACTGTCAAAGCAAGTACAATAGGAAGTCAGCTGAATGGCATGAAGTTATACCTAATCACCCATAAAGTAGAAGGAGATTAATATAGTGATGTGTAACATGACTACCATAAAATCTATTTGGAGGTGCTCAATAGATAACTTTAAATTGAATTGTAAGATTTCAATTCTTTTGCCTTTGTTTTGCTCTTTACTTTTCAAACATTGTGAGTTTTCAGGCTAATGAAGTCTGAATCTCCAGGATATTGAAATGTATTAGGCAGTGGTTCCCTAAATATCAGATTCTAAGTCAAAGCATTGTTTTGTGGTTTTTCTAAATGTTAAAAACTAAGATAATAGTTATTTTATTTTATTTTTATTTTGCCATACCAAGGATGTTATGGTATATATGTGTGTGAGTGTGACCACTGTCTACATAAAAATGTAATGCATAATTTTATTATGTAGACTTTGTTGTTAAAAGTTTGATATTCTAGGCCAGGTACAGTTGTTCATGCCTATAATCCCTGAACTTTGGGAGGCCGAGGTGGGCAGATCACTTGAGGCCAGGAGTCTGAGACCAGCCTGACAAACATGGTGTACTAAAATTACAAAAATTTGCTGCGAGTGGTGGCGCATGCCTGAAATCCCAGATACTCAGGAGGCTGAAGTTTGAACCCGGGAGGCAGGGGTTGCAATGAGCAGAGATCGTGCCGCTGCACTCCAGCCTGGACAACACAGGGAAACTCTCTCAAAACAAACAAAATTATTTTATTTATTGCTTTCCAGAGAAGAAACACATTACTGTTTCTCTCTCTATATAAATACCTATGCATGTATGTTTAACAAATATATATATGTATGCATGTGTGTGTGTATATATATATATATCAGCCTTTTAATTATATTATGAAAATAAATATATAATTGGACAAAGGGAAGAGAAAAAGAAAGAATAGTGGCTTAAGGCAGTTGTTGATTATGGGAAGTTCAATTGCCCCCATTCTCTCCACACTTCTTTTCTCCTCAACTAATGAGGCATACTGATCTCACAAAATAAAATAAATGTGAGAAAATATATATATCTTTATTTTTCTACTCATTAATCTCTCATTTATTGTCTATCCATTAATCTTTCCTTTTCTCCATAGAAAGTGGCTCATGCAAATGAACTATCAATCTGTGGTACTGGGTTAACAGTACGATGCTATCACAAAAATAAATAAATTATTTATAATGTTTCTGAATTAGAGTAAAACATTTTAGTTCCGTTCATTGTAATATCAGGTTTTCTGTACATTGCATTGGCTCTGGGGAAAAGACTGTAGTGCAATTCCTATCAAAGTGCTTTTTCTATGTAAGATTTTATATCGTTTTTATGCCATGCTTATTTACATAAGCTCAACATGATAAGGAAAGTCTATTAGGATAAACAAGTTTAGTTAATATGGTCTAAAAACAAAATTTAATCCTATCTTCTGATAACTTCCTAGATTCCTCCATTTAGAGCTTTTTCTTTTCTAAGTTCTCCATTTTCTTTCTACCTAAAAGTATCCAAATCTTAGCTTTTTATTTTGTTAATGTCTTTAATTTTACTTGCTGTGCCATCCTGCACCTATGTCTTGTGTTTTCCTTTTCCACCAATATTTTCTCCTTGCTTATTTAACTTTTTAATTAAATTCTGCCAAAATCCCTTTAGAGTGGCATTGCATGTTTGTTGGCAGGCTGCAGTGTGCTGTGCTGCTTCAGCTTGAGCTTAGGTACAAAAATGTTGATATTTACAAAGCCGTAAAAGTCAATATTGTACCACCAGAGCAGAACGGCCTCTAGGTTGTCAAGCCTAACCTCCGACCCAACACTCAGATAGGGCTTAAAAGCATCAAGGCTTAAAGGAAACCTCAAGCACTGGGACACATACTTTAGGTTATTCCTGAATCAGAGAATGTTACTAAGGAAGTGAATATCTGAACACAGAATTGAATTTCCTTCCATCTTTTCTTTAAATCACTGTTTTTTGGTTTTAATTTGCTAACCTTGAAAGTGCCCATCTGAATATCTCCTAGTTTTAAGTGCTATGTTGAAGTCACTTTACATGTTAATAACAGTCCCCAAATGTTAATAACCTCCCCAAATGTGTTTATTCATATGCTATCTAACTTGTAACCCATTAGCGGCAATTATTTTTAGTCAGCATAGAAACATGCAACATTTTACATTCGACGTGTCCTTTGCATTGATTTAAGGAATCCATGAGAGATATGTGGTAAATTCCTTGGTGCAATTTGTAAAGAATAATTAATGAATTGCATTTTTGAAAGTTAGTATTGATTTACATTTAAGAGTAAACAATTGATGTGACATTATTGATTAGTAATACGAATAGTAAATTTTTAATATAGTTTCCTCATGTTATATGGTTTTGTTATTTTAACACTCTACCACCTAATTCTTTAAACTCCTGTTGAACATTTACTCTATAGGATTTATAATAAAATTCTACCAAACAATTATAATTCTCTTTTACTGTTCTTTAATGGTTATATCTATCACTTCACTGGACATAGGCTATAGATTCTATCATAATTGTGGATGGAACAGTTCCTGCTTAGTTGATATTAGAGTTATCATACTACTTTCTTAGAAAACACTGTTGAATTGTGCTTTAGTCTAGGGACTATTGGAAATTCAATGGGAGAATGAAAAATTAATTAGAAAAGGCACCTTGCTATACTTTAAAATTATTTATTGTTAATTTTTTTTTATTTTATAACAAATTTCCCACACCTATGAAACATTCATTAAGATGATAATAATTAATAAAAACAACTTTATTACCAGATTCTCAACTTATTTTCTCCCCCTATTGCATTATAACACAATGTAAAGGCAGGAAGGAAATGAGTTTAAGTCCAGGCCCAAATTAATGTTCTTCCAAAGCCGTTTAAGAATTTTCACATATAATCAAAAAACAAACAGACAAAAACATGGATATTAAACTCTGAGAAGTAGTAGCAAAAAGAACAGCAGATGACTAGAATTTTATTAAAACCCAAAATTTCAAAAACAAAAATTTGATTTAAGAAAACTGCAAATTCATGTCAACCACTGAGAAAACTTTATAATGAGTTTTCAGGTTGATTTTTTGCAGGGAGACAGGAAAAAATACATGTCTATGGTCTATGTAGTATAAGAGGATAGTTTTCTTGATATGACACTCTTAAGTGAATCAAGAGTATACATATACTTATTTTAGGGTAGCCTCTAGGAAGATACATTTTTAGCACATTGTATTGGCAATCACTTTTCCATTTTCTTCAAACCCCTTGAAGTTCTAACTTATCACTAGGTTAGGTTACTCTAGCTATTATACTATCTATAAGATTGCATGTGATGTTCATAATGCCCTCCTTAATTTCAAAGAACTTAACTGGTATCTAGTTGCCCATCTATCATTTATTTTGTTTTCTTCTGCCTTTCTTAGTGCCCATTGTTAATGCTTCTATTTTAATATTTAGTATTTTGTTTCTTTGTAGCAAGGACAAAATATTCACATGCCAGGATCTTATGATTATAGGTCAAATTTGACCCTAAAGAGTGAATATTAATGTCCATATGAAATTTGGGGAGTTTATTAAAATGCAGATCTGATTCAATGGGTCTAGAATAAAGCCTGATATTCTACATTTCAAGTAAGGCTCAAGGTGATTAATATTTTTGAAATGGCCTGCTTGTCTAAGTGCTACCTGAAGTTCTTTCTCTCATGGCTGAGGAAATCAAGGACATGGACACACCAAGTGTGATGTTAGAGCAGAAGTTTAATAAGGGAAAGAAAGAGAGAAAGCTCTCTGCTGCAGAGAGGGGTCCTGAAAAAATGGTTGCCATTTCACAGTTGAATACAGAAGCTTTTATAAGAAGCCGATGAGGTCTGGGCATCTCATTTGCATAAATCACGAATTTCTGGTAACTGTACCCTGTCCTCCTAGTGCACATGCAGGCCCTTAGCTTGAGTTACTCCATATTGCTTTGTTCCCTTTACTACACGTGTCGGGGGATGGAATTTTCCATTGTGGACATGTCTGAGCAAGTCTCCTGGATAGCCTTTCTTATCTATGGGGCTGTGGGCATGTCTGAGGCAAGCCCTCCTTTGCAAGTTCCCTTATCTGTGCCTTCAGGCTGTCCTTTTGTTTGAAAGAACTCATCCAAGGAGCCACCCGAACTACCTGCCTGTCAGGTTTTTTCTTTCCTCTTTCATTTTGACTATCTAGATCCTGAGAATATAAAATAAATTACAGTGATACCGTAAAATAAACAATAGATGCTGCAAAACACTCTCACTTTGAGATGGTTTGATAAATTGCCAATTGGTTCACTGTTAGAAACAATTTAAATGGAAGAACTTTGTAACCTAAGAGTGTAGAAAAAGAATTAATAAACTGCATTTACAAACATGACGTGATGAAAGTGAATGTATTCATTTCCTCTGATATAACAAATATTGACTAAAAATAGAAAAATGTGTTTTAAATTCACAAAGTTAAATATATTATTAAAAATGTAAATAATTCACTTTTCAAATTATATTTTTGGTAAAGAGTATAGCATTTATATTTTTGAAGTTATTAATGCTTAAACTGCACTACATTTTTTTTTATATTTTGCCTCAACTCTATTTCCTCATTTGTAAAATGAGTATTTTACAGATATTAAATGTGTATTAACACATTTTGTGTGGAATTGGAAATTTACTACTGTGTGGAAACAGTATTAAATGTGATCATATGTGTAATGTGCTTATCAGTCAATAAATGCTAGATTAATAATATTCATTCTAATTATACCCATAACTATTACCTTTGTCCAAAGTTCAAATTTAAGAAAAATTAAAGGAAGCTTATAGAAAAAACCATCATTCATGATGACTTTTCTGAAATATTCATCACTATGATATGCCAGTTTTCAGAATAAGTTGGAGATTTAAAAGTATAGGATTTGAAGTCTAATTTGAGCCTTGGTTTTAGCATACCTTTCGTAGTGTTATTCTGGGAACCGAACAACATAATGCACATTTAGTTCACAGTACAATGACATACACAAAATAGAGGCTCAAATATGGGTATTACTATTGTAATATGGATATGCATGGCTCAAATATGGATATACTATTATATTCTAAGTCTTCAGAGAAAACAGTCCAATTAAAACGAAGGAAAATAGAAGCAAAATGTTCTGTGACAAAGTAAATAAAGTACTAAACCTAAGGCTGGGTTTTAAGTGCAATGCCTTAAAATCTCAGTAGCATCATTGATAGTATGTAAACAAAGTAAAATGTATGTATGTTTAGTGACTACAAGAGACTCCATGTAAAGTCAAGGCTCCGAGACTGGACAAAAATATGTATATATATATATATATACACATACATATATATATATACATACATATATATATATATTTGCTTTGCTCAAGATGCAAATACATAAGAATTTTGGGAGTGAGAAGGAATGTACAGTATCTTAAAAATTTTCAGAAGACAGAATTAACAAACCTAAGTGAAAATAGATGCTTGCAAATAGATGAAGAACTTCAGTTCTGATGCATAGATCCATCTGTCATAGTGCTTGCTTATTCTGATATATTTAACTTTCTTAAAACTTCTGGTATTTGTCATCTTCCCAGACAGGAAAAAAATGGGTGGGGAAAGGTAATGTTTCAATTACCTTGAAAAATAATCTCAAGACTGTCTGTGGGAACTAATAGTGGACACTATTAAACATGAAAGGGTTGAGTGAACAAGGCAGGTTATGAAATCCTATTCAAAGTTGAACTCTTTTAAAATAGAAGATATTTTTCCAAGTAATGATGGCCTCATTGAAGCCTGGAATGGGCATTCTTATATTCCTTTTCAGCCCTATAATTTTGTGATGTCAAAATAATTGAGACTCAGAAAGTACACTTCAGAAATTGACATCTGTCAGTGAGGCAAACCTAAAACCATAGTAAAGCCTGGCATTTGTGTGTTTCATAGATGACGGAATAGAAGCCAATTCATTCAATCATGTATTCACACATTTAAGAAAACTATATTGATCGTTTAATATGTGCCAGATGACGTGCTAAGATAGATGTCTCACAGATCTTAGAAGAGAATGTTATGTACCTAAATTTATAATCCCAAGTGTGTGTGTATTATATACAGTATATATAGCATATGTAACTATATATCATATCCCAAGTATATGCAGATAAATAATATTCATTTTATATATCAACATTGTATGTAAATATTATATAATACATCCAATATATAGTTGAGATTACACTATTTACTATATACTTATGTATAAAAGAATTAATATATATGAATATATTTATATCTCTATATAAAATGTAAATGCAAGTGTGTATGAATGTAGTGAATGAAAATGTGGAGGTTATGACTTCCTTTAAGCAGTGATTTGTGATATGAGTAAGAATCTGTGTAGCAAGAGAAGGTAGGTGGGAGTCAGGAACACATTATAAGAAGGAAAAACATGAGGCTTAAAGGTGCATGAGGTATCTTGTATTTGGCCTTAGTGTACTGTGTGTGAGATAAACAATAGCATTATGAAGCTGGAATGAAAAATTAGACTTCTGTTATGAAAGGTCTTGAAGTCTATGCCAGCGATTGTGGAATTTATTTTGTGAGCAGTATATACAGGATACAAGTATATAATAGAATTGTTTTTATTGAAAAAGCCTCCTGCCTGAAATATAGGGAGGAACACAATTAATTAATAAAATACACATTAATTATTGAGCTATATGCCAGGAATCACAAAAATCAGTTTACATGCATTATTTGGTTTAATCTTCACAAAACCTTTGAGATAAGTATTATGATTAGCCTCATTTAACAGTTGGGTTCACAGAAATTTAGGGAATTTATGTAAATTGCAAAATCAGGTTGTTGACTTAAAAATCCTAGTGTTTATCCTTTACGTAGAGCCTCTTAGCCTTACCAACCACAATTACAACTCCTGGGAATTTTCTTCTTAGTCAGGGAAAATTAATAAGTTGTTTCAAAATTGTTAATTTTTACAAAGGATAAATCTATTAGTATTAATGACTGTTAATGCAAAGCCTAAAAATGTTAATTTTACCTGGTATGACTATAGGTAGAAGGTAGTATGGTGTCAAACCTCATGTACATTTTGGAAATTTATGACCGGCAAAAATGCTGGAGATTATTTAGACTAAATGTAATTTTATAGCTGGAAAGCTGGCTTAGCTCATTGAATATTAGCAATTAGATGAAGAAATAAGTAACTTATGCAAATGGAAAGAAGATGTAACAGAGACATAAACGGGTTATTAAAATATGAATTTGGATGTCAGATTATTTTTTCAGAAAGAAAACATCCAATAAATATTTATTGGAGTCTTAGTTATACAAGGTACTATAATAGATTCTCAGGGAGACACAAAAATAGTGTTGTTTCTGTCGCCAGGAAGTTCACAGGAGAGTTGAATATTGGACTAAAACACCAAAGAGCTAGACTATAGGGTAGAAAGTTGTAAGCATTATTTGAAAAATGAAAACAATATTTTAGGTGTATTAGATGATGCTTCATGGGGATTGGACATTTGCGTTTAAGTGAAAAATAAGATTTGTACTTGGACGTTTTGGGGAAAGGGCATTGCAGTATAATTTGTGCTATGATATGTTTACACTTTGGACTACAACAAGTAGTCTGTTGTGTCTACAATTTAGGAAGAATAATGAGGAGATAGTAGTGGAATTTAAACTTGGAAAAGTAAATTGGAAGTGAAATCATGGAAAGCCTGGAATAGTATCTTAAGAATTGACTTATAGAGACCTAACTAGAATTGGAGAAATTTATGGGTAAAATGAGAACATCAATTTTAGTCATGTTGAATTTTGAATAATGGCAGGTTATTCAACAGGTAGCTTGATACATACAACTGAAGCTGAGAATAGAAACAAAGCCTTGATATTTAGTTGGGAACACATCAAATAGAGGTGACATTAATACTGTGCAATTATATTATCTAGAAACAGATTGAAAAAAGGAGAAGTAGAGCATAGCTCTCTTAGTGAATTATAGTAGGGAGGTGGAGGGAGCAAACTGGAGGAAATTTCGGGCCATACAGAACCAAAAGGAGGAGTATGTTTCAAAGAGAATCAGGGAAAACAGACATTGGGAAAAGGTCAATTGAGAGATCATTGGTAACTTTAGAAAGCACCTTACTCAGAATGTAAAGGTCAGAGGTAAAAAGTGAAAGGTGTGTACGACAAAGAAAGTTCTCGAAAGCAAAGATCATTTTATTTATGGTTGTGTCTTCTGATCCTTTTATAATGCCTGAAACTTTGAAGGCATGAAAGATTACAGATTTCCCCAGGTGAGCATTGATGGGAGCAGGCAAGAAGGAATGGGATCAAGATCATATGTTGAGGAAGTAGCCTTGACAGCGAAGAGAGCTCCCTGAAGGGATACTTGAGTAAAAAATCAGAAATAGTTTTGAGATGGTGAGAAAGAAAGATTGTGAGAGTATCCAACTTAATGACTTTGATCTTTTCAATGGCATAGAAAGTAAAGTCATATATTAAAAAATGATGGAACTGATTAGGTCCTCAGGGGTTTTAGAAAAGGTTTGAAACATCACTGTGAGGAAATAATAGGCACAAATGAATAGGCAGAAGAAATAGCAAGTGCTTATTTCTAGTAGGGTAGCATATGATCCTAACTTGTCTCAATGAATATAATTGTGTGACTTCTTATAGCTATACTTGGCTGCAAGTAGGTGAATGTGTATATTTGTTTATTACATAAAGAGATAGAAAGTATGTTTTATCTAAAAAGTATGAGCAAATTGGCTTGATTTTTACATACATCCATATTTTTATAATGTTATAAATGTTATTTCATATAACATGTAGTGATACTTCGGAATAGACAAATTTCAGTTAATCCTTAAGTACAGTGAAGATGAATATGGACAAACATTGAAACTATAAGAATCTCTACCATTCTTCAGACACATGTCTATTTAGCCTGTTGATATTTCTCTGATATATGTGCCTGTATCTGATTTTTTTTTCCCAAAAACCCTTTCTCTGATAGTGGCTCCCTATACATGTGTAGAATAGCAATGTATTCATGGTATAATCAAAATACATAGAACCGTTTTTTCATACATCCTTCATGGGCTATTTCTTGAAGACATGGCACGAAGGGGTTTAAGTTGTCAATTCTCCCATTAATTGAGTTGAGCTAAAGACAAGGGAAGATAACCAACCGAAGCCTTTAACATCTATGATCACTCTTTCCAACAATGGATAAATGCCAGCTCTCAAATCCTCTGATCTGAGTGTGATTTAACTATTACCATGGAAAATTTTCTGTGTGGGTAAAAGCATTCATGGTACTTGCTTATACATTGAGCTCACGAAAGACGTTTGATCTTAAATAGTGTTCTTTCAGAAAATAACTCTTTCAGGAGATTCCGTCAGTAGAAGAGCTTTTTTTTTTTTTTTTTTTTTTTCCTGTAAATTTGGAGATTTAGGTCTCCCTAATGCTTATATTGCATTGCCATACATCCTGGCATACTGATGCCTGGCAGGAAGTTTGATGTTAAGTGCCAGCTGCAGATGCTACTACACAAGTCAAGGTTAAGAGTGAAAAAAATTATTCATGAGGCCTTATGTCTCTGGGGAACTCCTAGACTGCCATACAGGAAGTTCACAAAGTAATATCATGGTTCTAGGTCTTGAACACTGAAATAAATACTCAGTCTAAGTTTGCGTGATGTGGGCACTTTACTGAATAACTCCCTTTTCTTCCCTCCAAGAGGTATAGACAAAACCATGCGGAAAATAAACAATGACACACCAAACTTGTGTATAATAATACTTGACTGTTCTACTTCATGATGGGTTTTTAATATATAAGATATTTGGGATTTAAATTTTTGTGACGAGTGTTTTGTTTTGTTTTGTTTTTGAGACAGAGTCTCCCTCTGTCGCCCAGGCTGGAGTGTAGTAGTGCCATCTCGGCTCACTGCAAGCTCCGCCTCCCGGGTTCAGGCCATTCTCCTGCCTCAGCCTCCGGAGTAGCTGGTACTACAGGCGCCCGCCACCACGCCCGGCTAATTTTTTGTATTTTTAGTAGAGACAGGGTTTCACCGTGTTAGCCAGGATGGTTTCCATTGCCTGACCTCATGATCCACCCGCCTCGGCCTTCCAAAGTGCTGGGATTACAGGCGCGAGCCACCACACCAGGCCGTTGTGATGAGTTTTATACCTCATATTTAATGTCTTATCACCTTTAGGCTCATAATTCTAAAAGACATGGTTGCATTTCCACAATAGCAAATCAGGAGGCTGCCATTTGGGAAGTAATTGACATTTGGGAAGTAATCTAAAAGGCAGGCCTCATGAATTCATTTTTTTCATACATTCCTTAAACAACAGAGTTGTGCTGGATGTTCTATTAGGTCTTGGGGATAAGAAGGCAGGCTCTGTACTACTTATAGACTTATTAACATTGTAGGTGGTAAGAAGAGTGGAGAAATTATAACAGTTATTCCTGGGGCCCTGGTTGGACATGCCTAAATAAAAAAGAACTAAGAAATGGTAGAATTTGGAGAGTATCTCCAGGGTTACTCTCTCAAGTAGTAACTGTGGTTAAGATTATCACATTGGAGTTAGTTAAAATTTCAGATCTACCACTTGATAACTGCATGACTTGGAGGGAATTCTTTATTCTTTCTTAGTTTAATTTATTCATCTATACAATAGATACAATAATTCCTGCTTTATAATGTGACTATATAGAAAACTAAGATAATATGTTTAACACATTTTTGGCACACCCTGAGCATCTCCTGGATAGCTATTATCATTGTCACTATTATTATTTCTCAGCTATTCTCCAACTTTTATTTTCTTACAGGAAGAGATAATATAATAATTTTAATAAAACAATTCAGTTTTACATAATGTTTCCCTTTTCAGAGATTTGAGCCTTAGAGTTTCCATTATTTTAACGAGTAAATTTTGTCAACTAAATAGATGAGGTATTATTTTCTCAAGTTTAGTTATGCATAGAGAGAGACATGGAGAGTGTAAATGGCTTACCTACACTGCCAGTCGGTGGCTAACTCCAGCTAAAAGTTGGCGCTCTTAAGTCTCCTCTCTGTTTTTTGTCCATTACGTCATGTTCACTTGCTTAAAAATTACTTTGCTACCTTCAAAGTTCTTTTAGATATTCAAAGAAAGCTATTAAGGGAATATATACTATTCTGAAATTTTATAACTTGACTTAGCTCCCTGACTAGGGTGTGGAAAGTATTAATCTTCAATTGAGAAGAATATGAATTGTCAAAGTTATCCACTCCAAATTTGGCCATGAAGCAACCTGCTGAGCAATTTGCCTCATAGAATATACTATGTACTATATTTTAAAACTGCCTCAGGAAACCTCTGAAAGCAGATGATGGCTCTCTTTTCGTTTGTTTGGAAATCTGCAATGAGTACATATACTCATTTACTATATAGCATGATAATGTGACAGGGAAAACCCATATTTCCTTAGTCATCCTTATTTTATGTTGGAGACGTCTATCAAGGTTAATTCTTTAAAAGTAATTTAAACTTTACTTTGGTCATTGTTTTTGGTATTCAAAAAACAAACACGCAAACAGATTTTAAAAACTCAGTTTTCTAGCTGCAACTCAGATTTCATTCAGGGCTGCTGTTTAACTGATTTATTATTGAATGGATTTGAGCCACCCATCTTTGTGAACTTCCCAGTACAGAAGGTACTAGCTGTGTGTGGCTACTGAACACTTTTAGTGTAGCTGTTCTGAATTGAACTGTACTATAATTATAAAATTCACACCAGATTTCAAAGACTGCATATAAAAAGGGTTCCATAATACCTAAATAACTTTATATTGATTACATGTTTAAATAGTAGCTTGGATATATTGAGATAGATAAATTACATTACTAATATTTATTTCACCTTATCTTTTTACTATTTTTTAAGTTGGTCACTAGAAATTTTCAAACTACATGTGTGGCTTACATTCTATTTCAACTGGGTAGTGCCATTCTAGATATGTAATTATGAACATTATAAGAATACCATACAGTACTGAGTCCTTCAAATATTTGACATTTTTAGTGCTGCAATATTTGTAATCTTGTAGCAATGTGTATATGAATTCTTTTTTAATTTTTATACTTATTTGTAATTATCCCTGAAATATTATTGTAATTTAATTTATATGCTAAAAATGAATATGATGTATATGAAATACACAATTTTTAAATAATACTCATAATATTAAAGCTGTTCTTCAAAAATGTCACTTAAATCATCTATATTGGTAGTAGACTATGATGTTATATATTTAATAGTAAATTCATGCCTGGGCACAGCGGCTCACACCTGTAATCCCAGCACTTTGGGAGGTCAAGGAGGGCAGATTGCCTGAGCTCAGGAGTTCGTGACCAGCCTGGGCAACACAGTGAAACCCGTCTCTACTAAAATACAAAAAAAAAAAAAATTAGCCAGGTGTGGCAGTATGCACCTGCAGTCCCAGCTATTCGGGAGGCTGAGGCAGGAGAATTGCTTGAACCCAGGAGGCGGAGGTTGCAGTGAGTCGAGATCGTGCCACTGCACTCCAGCCTGGGCCACAGAGCAAGGCTCTGTCTCAAACAAACAAACAAACAAACAAACAAACAAACAAACAAACAAATACTATACTCATTCATTCATTTACTGACATTCCATGACTACCTATAATAGGTTAGGTTGGGGCTATAAAGCTGGGTAATACTTGTTTGTTGATCTCAAATAATTTGCAACCTAGTGGATTAAGTAGGTAAGCAGGTATCAGTTAGAGTATGGAGAAGTGTATTTTGGTATGGAGTATGGAGAAGTAATTATAAGTTGTATGAGAGTGCAGAGCTCACGAGTCTTCCCAGAGGAATTGAAGCTAAGTTTTAGGACCTCTGTGGACCACACAATGCTCTTCAGATGAAGAAGAGGTAAGAGCATTCCAGGCACAGCATTAGCCAAAATACGGAAGCAGAAAAGTGATCCGTTTAAAATGTAAATGTGTTTTCTATAGCGTAAACAATAGATGTATTTGCTATTGGTGGGAGGGAGTAGTGGTTGAAAGGGGAGAGAGTAAGTCATAAGAGCTGAGATTGAGCCAGATGATACTAAAATATGTGATTTTAAAAATATGACATCTATTACATAGTATTAAGAAGATTATAGAGGAGGAATATGCAACTTGAGAGCTAACTGTAACAGAGGACTAGAAGGTAGATTTCAGAGAGAAATGAGTAGTTGTGAATAAATTAATTAGGAAGTAATTGCAATAGTCCTTGTAAGCATTTATGACCACCTGAGCAAAGAAGTTTTTATTTTGAGAAGTTGAGCAGGGAATAAAGAAAATGATGGCTTCTAGAATACCACTCAGTTTTCTGTTCTGAACTACAGGATATTTATTCAAAGATAGGGAATGTAAGGAAACAAGCAGGATTGAAACAAGGAAAGACTGTTCAATTGGACACAGTGAATTTGTGGTATCTGTGAATGTCTTCTAGTCATTAAAAAAAAATATATATATATGTATATGCCTACAGATATAGATTGGGAGAGTCATTATTAAGAAATCATTTTATTAATGTGTTTACGGATTGAGCTTTCTCAGAAAGAAAATGCAGAGTGAAAAGAACAGAGAGCCAAGGACTAAGTAAAGTTTTGATGAAAATTAGGAAGTATTAGAGATGTATCCAGAGAGACTTTGTGTAATATATTTTTCAGAATTACTAATGTAATCTATCGCTTTGGTAGACTAGGACTATTCCAAGAAACAGATGTTTTATAACTTCCCTCAATTATCATCATTTTACCAGGAGTAAATGATGGAAACCACACTATTATCCAAACTTATGTAAATCAAATATAAAAATATATTACTTGGCATGCATTTCATAGCTATAACCAACAAATTTTCCAGAATATCATAAGTTATATCAACATCAGATATTAAGATTCCTCTTAAAGCTGAATGGGAAGAGAGGATGTGATCTTGGATCTTGGAAAGGGTACCAAAATATATCACTTTCAATGAAAACTTACAAAAGTCTTTGAATAAAAATAATGTATATAGTTCAATAGAAAAGAGCAGTATTTTTGCTTACCAATATTAAATAATAATGTTATTGAAGAATTCATAATTGTTGAGGCGCTTCAGCAAACTTGAAGCGTTCTGGGGAATCAGGTAGCTGTGACAGATGAAATTCAACTTCTCTACATAAAATCAACAACTTTTGGAAAGCTGACATGCTCTTTGTAGATCAAACTATTGCACATTTGGATTCCATGAGAAAAGCAGTATGATACACAGAGAAGACAAATTTCAGCTGCATTTTCATAGTTGATAATAAAAGTATTTTATACAGAAAGAAAAGTAAACCTTTAATCATAAAATAGCTTAATGACTTCATATCAGATAATGCATCCTTGTTGTACATGGTCCAAGTTCGATTATATCATTTTAAGATGTGTATCAGAGATCAAAAAGATTTAGAGAAAACAGCCAGGATAATTAGAATTACTTTGGGATTTACATATGATGAGTGATTAAAAAAACATTAACTGCAATGGTATATAAATGAGAAAATCTAGACAAGGAGTTTTGACTGAGAGAGTCACAAATGTGAAAGCTGTGATAGAAAATGACTCTGATGTCTTATTTATTCTGTTTCATATTTTATTTAAAAAAGAAGTTTTTTTAAGAGGTTAGAAATATACTGACCAATTTAATAGAAATAATTAGTTGTGGTTTCAGTAATGTACTTACTGGTGCAATTTATGGTCACACATATGCTTTATTTTCCCAAAAGTTACAGAATAAGCATGCTGGAAGGATTTTTTTTAATGGACTTGGGTCATTTTTAAAGATGGATTAAAATTATTAATGACATTTGCAGTTATGTAAGCTCTAGCCATAAAATGCCATTACTCATTTGTTCTACTTAGGCAACACAAAATGCAGTTGCTGGATTGATCAGATCTGCAGCTGGATCACTTACTGGCTCATTAATTTTTATCATATATTGAGTATTCTGACCTGGTACATCAGCTTTTGAAATAGCCACTTGTCTTCTTTCCCTGGGCAAATAGCTACTGGATGCATTTTTAAAATGTTGATCTAATTTATTTTGTTCTCACTGAGCATCTGTGGGAGTGGAAGGCTGGTAAACAAGTGTTTAGGTTTACATGTACTTTGGGAGTCATATCACCTCTGCGTACACTCCTGCAGGATCAGCTTAGGCAAATTTGTTTAGATGGCAAAACAGGTCTTCAGCATTTCACCTCTTTTCATTCCACTTTCCCTTCTCTTTTAGCACCAACCCGGAGGCATTTAGTTTTTGCTCTTGCTTTCACTTGGTAGTCTCAGTGGAAAAAAACATAAAAATAATTTTGTATGCTTGAGGTGAAACAACTTTGTAATAACATTCTTTTGATTTACTAGTTTTGTGTATCTCCCTAAGTCTACTTCAGAACATAGAAAGCCTTTTTTTTTTTTTTTTCTTTTTCTAACATCCAATATGATAGAGCTCATTGCCTTGACATCATGGCATGGATATGTGGTTTTTCCTTGCATTCCAAATAATGGATGTTTAGCTGCGTGGCCATAGCTATTTTATGTTTTATTAAACCATATGTCACCGTGGCAGGTGTTTGTTCTCTGTGATTTCTCTAGTCATGTGGTTCTTTATAATAGACATGTTTTGTGTGTGTCCCACTGTAAAACCTACACATGTATTTAACTGAGTACCTTGTGCCCCTTTAGATTTAGCATCTTCAGTTTTTTTCCCTCCTTCCTTTTTTATGTTTTCCTCACCTGAAAAATTTATGTTTCTATTTTCTGTCTTATTTCTCTCCTTTACTCTTCATAGCATCCCCATGATACCTTCTTTTTTCTTCCTCCCTTTTACATGGATGTCTCTGGCCTCTGTTCTTGGCATGATTGGAGGGGAGGACTCATCTTCCTTAGGGTACTTTAGTGACCAAAAAGACAACTGATGCATGGCCTCACTGGCAGGCAGTGTCAACAGAATTGTGACCTCTTCTTGCTGTTAATAGGCACAGTGGCCACAAGAGCCAGGGGACCTGTCTGTACGTGCTCTTCATCTATGGCCTGTGAGGGGTCGTAGGGAACAAGAAACAGATTCTTTCTTCATTAGAGACTTAGAAATGGAAAATAATTTCTTAAGATGTTTTTTAAACAGTCCCCAAAGCATCCTTTTTGAATGAAGGGCTCCTCTTTCAAATTCCGTATGTCAAAGCTGATTGGTTTACACACATCCTTTCAGAGTTAATTGTGTAGAAAAGGAACTAAAAAGAGACTCAGAAAATAAATGGCTTTGATAAAGCAGATTTTATAAAAAATCCTTTGATTTCTTCAATTCATCATATTATTCCAGAGATTTTCCCCTGGCCAGAAATGAATGTAATTTTCCCCTTTGTGGCACAAATGGGGGTGTTTATTTCCTACTGCTGAATGGTAGCTGAAATGCTGTGGGGAATGCGCTTCTGTGATATCTTCTCCAATATGCTCTAACCCCATGCAATCAAATAAATTGGATCATTGAAGACCACTAGGCGCCTTCATGTTCCAGCAGTAGCGAGTGAGAAGGTCAATGCCCTGCATTCTGTTTCTGCCCCTTTCTTTGTTTGCTCAGCAGTGTACTATTTGGTCGTCGTTATTTAGTCTTATATCTACACTGTCTCCCCCTTCGCCTACCCCTTCCATAGATCAGTACCACGTGAGTGGTTTGTATTTCTCCCTGGTAGCTGTTGCTTCTCTCTATCTCCCGCCTGTCTCTTTATCTCTTTTTTGTGTGCCAGATGTGAAGCTGACACCAGGCCTTGATTGAAACCCTCGAGTACTTCTTTCACTACTTGCTATTCCTACATCTTGTTACTTTTATCTGGATTCAGTAAGTGAAGGTTATAGAACATACAGGATTAAGCAATTCTGGGAGGGAATTGGACGTTAACTCTTTAGGAATTCTAGTGTGGCTAATAAAGGTATACTGTTGAAAAAGTAGACTGGTTAGGTACTTCCTAAGCAGTGTGATTCCACAGACAGAAAAAAAAAGTTTCTCCCTGGAAATCTCTTGCTCAGAAAACACTCAAAATTCTGCTTTTAGAGTACCAAATTTTTGAGTTAACTGTTTCTGCCTCAAAATACCAATATCAAGGCAGATATTGCAATTTTTCACTTTTGTGGATTATTATACTGACCTGTAGGTTCTACAGTTCCCTGCTGCAAAATTGTCATTTCCTTTTTGCCTTAAGACTTTTGTACTGGGGAAAAGGGACAGAAGAACTGTGAGAAATCTCAGACAGGAGAATTGCTAGAAAGCAGCAAATACACTCATGAGAATGGACTCTGAGAATCTGCAAATCTGACACAGTCCGGTGAAGCCACCTGTAGCTGGTCAGGATTTCAGGGAAAGGTCTACCTTATTATGGGTGGCCCAGAGAGACCAGATGCTTGAAAGTTATTTTGAAACACCAACCTGATTTCTACACTACTTTGATTCTATTAACCAACATCATGGGGACCCTCTGCATGTTCTGAGATTTGGAATCCCTTCATGGTATGTATTCTTGGAGGAAGGCAGAAAAAGGGAGAGAGGAGAAGGGGAAAGATGGGAGCAGGACTGAGTGGGATAGCAGAATAGTTGTAGAAGGGGTTGGGAAGAAGCGGAGGATGAAGATCAGTCTGTAGGGCCAGACCAGACATGCCAGAAGGACGTCTCAGTGTTACTGAGTTGCAGAGTTCAAAGAAGTAGAAAAGAAAACTTAAACATTCACTCAGCCAAGACAAATGTTTCTTTTAAAGTCTCATAATGCACTATTGTGTGGAACATATCTGGTAGATTAATGACCAGCTGTGGTAAAGGCCTGGTGCCCAATTTTAAGCTAGTGATAAATATCCTGGATTTAGAGGATTAAATGTTTTTGTAGCTGAGCTATATTTTATAAAATGATAAAAACAATTACTCTACCACATATAGAATTTTCACACACTGAAACCAAATTTAATTAGCTATGTCTTTCCAGATGAAATTGGGAAACAAATAAATACATATGAGTATTTTCCACTTCATGTATACTCAAGATATTCCTTCCTTTTCCTTTAACGGTATTTTCTTAAATATTTTCTCAGTTAAATGTATTTCAAGTGCTCTCCTTTCCAGTTTCCTTCTCATGAGCAAAGTTATCCTCTTCTCAAACACGAGAAACCCTGGTGGTTGAAGAAAATTATTTCATCAACTAAAATGTGCTTCCAAGTATGGTGAAGCAAAATTTGTCTACCAATTAGAGAATGAATAAACAAGCCTATTAAATATCCTAATTTTCTAGATGTCGGGAAGGGAAGCCACTGATGGAAAATAAATGATATTCTTAACGGATTCAAAGAGATAAAGTACTTTTACTTCTTATCTGTGCATTACTCTATGGTTACCATTTCTAGAAATCATAAAATTGTGTACATATATAATTTAATAGATTTGTCCATACATTTTCAAAGTCATTACATAGAAAACCTAGGACATAAACATATCCTTCCTCTTTCCCCTAGAAACTGTATAAAATATAACATACAATTATGTAGACCCCAGTATGAGGCTTCCCACATTCAAATCCCAATTGAGGGATTTATCGGTGGTACAATCTTGGGCAAGTTGCTTAACCTTTATACACCCCAGTTTTCTCATATCAGAACCCAATGAAGATTAAATGAACTATTACACATAAAGTGCTTACCACAGTGATTTGAACATATTTTATTATACAGAGTTACAGGGAAATGTTTTCCTGACTTAAAAGATACAGAGAAGGGAGCGAATTCAAGAAATAGCCAGCGTATCTTCATATTTTTACATTATTTCAAATTTTAACATATGAGACACTTCACACATTGCTATACTTCCGGCTGCTTTTTATTTATGATTATGATTTTGCCTGTGAAGAAGAGATTATTAATTCTTGAAATATAGAATGGGAATTCAAAGCTCACAGAGATTAATGTAGTGTGATGTAGAGGATAAGAGCCCAGATCCTGGAGACAAATTGCCTGGGTTCAAATTCTGGCTTTACCATTTACAAGCTGGGTAATCGTGGATGATTAACTTCTTTTTGCCTCAAGTTCCTCATCTGAAAAGTAGGGATAATAATAGCATTTATTTCCTATGGTTGTTAGGAGAATTAATTTATTTATAATATATGTAAAAGGCTTAAAATTATGCTCGGTTCATTATAAGCATTAGTTATTATTTTATATCATTATTCTTATTAGTAAAATCATGCTTAAGTTTATACAGCTAAAAAGAAGTAAAGACAGACCAAGAATTCTGGCCTTGTGACTAGAAATATTTGTATTGGCATTAATGTATCAATAATTTCTCTGAAAAATAATATTAAGATATTTACTGTAGTCTTACTTTATGCCAAGTATTCTTATATTCATTTTACACAAATTTTAAAAATTACTTCTCACTACAACTATATGAGATAAGACTTATTACTAGGTTTACTTTACACATGATTCAATGAGAGTGAGATTAAATTATTTGCCAAAGGCCCCAAAATTTGAAAACATGTAGCCTAATCCCAGAGTCAGGATAACATAACAAATTTTAATTTTATTGTTTTTCTCTATAATTTTTAAGTTTTTCATACTAGACATGTGTTAGTTTTACAAGTGGAAAAATGGACATTAAAAGTTATTTCAAGGCCAGGCACAGTGGTTCATACCTGTAATCTCAGCACTTTGGGGGGCCGAGGTGAGATCACTTGATACCAGGAGTTCGAGACCAGTCTAGGCAACATGGTGAGACCCTGTATCTACAAATCATTTTTTTAATTAAAAAAAAGTTATTTCAACAGAATAAATATTCTGTTGAGCAGTAGGACCTGAAGTAATTGTACACAATAGGTGATGACTAAATTGTGTAGCCAAAAGTTAGGATTATAAGGCTATGGGTGGGCAGGAGGCAGTAAAGAGAAAATGGGAATGAGGTAGAAAAATAATGAATCAAAGGATAGCATAGAGTTAACTGAAATGACAAACTTGAACTCCTTTTACTGGGGGCTAGCTTTACATGGTAAAATGGAATGGCACAACATCTTTCAGAGACACATTTTATTAATTTCATAGTTTGATTAATGAAAGTTTTGAGACTCCTTTAGCATTCTGATTCTATGACTGGTAGAACAATTTCATGAATGCTTTAAATCACAATTATTTGAAGAATAGATTATTATTTTTAGTAAAAAATATGTTGAGTACTTTTTCAAGTTATGAATAGAAAAAATAAGTTAATCAATTACAAATAAAATGGAGTATGATCCTGTGTATTTACTTGCTATTTTGATCAATTGCCACATATTGTTGAATACAGATGCACAGTTGTACATGTATGCATCCCTTTGTCCAATCTCTATTTGTAAGACTCACAGACATTTGTTCTTTATACATCTTTCATTTCTGAGAGTTTAGTTGTTCACAAAGCAGTCTGAACTTATGAAGACTTAGCAGTTGAAAAGGGCTGAAGTGCATTTAATTTGATTGTATTTGCTCAAAGTAAAACTTACTGAAGTTCAAGCCCCTGTGGAGTATGCAAAAATTTTTGGATGATAGTGAATTATGCTTTGCTCTACAAATGCAAGAAGTATCTCCTTCCATTATGTGGTCCACAGGAGTAAATTCTGTCAGAAAAAAAATTCTATTTTATTTGAGTTTGCCCCTAGATAAAAAGCTATTTAATCTGATTTTTCTCTCAGGAAAAGAAATAAGAGCTTTCCGTTATTTCATTTTCCAGATAACCCTGTGTAGAAGTACTTATAGCTTCATCAATGTATTGAAGTTAAAATGCTATATTTGACTTATTTATTAAGTTTCATAATAGTAAATAGTTTCAATAATTTGGAGGTTAACTTTGAATCAGCATTTTTCTTAGTTTTTACAAATATCACCCACATCAAACAGGCAAAATAATTTCAACTGCAAAGTGCTCTAAATGACTGACAAATGTTTATGACCCATGTTGTTTTCTGTATGACTAAACTATTAAACATAGTTTAAAAAGAACATTTATTATTTTAAATGTATTAAATCCAGGTAGCATGTGCAGCGGTTTTGTTTTATGTACAGGATTCATAAGAACTACAATGATTACATCAACACCCGAGAAAGATATTCTCAGAGAATTCCACATATGTGAAGTAGAATGCACTTATCTTTCCATCTGTACTGATAAAAGGAACCTCACCATTTTCTTCTTTTTGCATGTTTAGCCCTTCAGGTATTTCTCCTCTTCGAAATAGAGTTTTATAAATTATATTTCATTTGTACTTGTTGATATCTTCCTAAATTAATGTTTGTGGCAGGCACTCTCTAATTAAACTAAGTTCAATTAGGTAATTTTGCTTTGTTTTTGCTATCCCTCTATTTGAGTGTCTGAATCCAATTGGAGTTTTACATGTATGCAAACACTGTGCTGTCTGCTCCAAGTTAATCAGTTAACATTTATTGAACCCCTGCTATATGCACTGTAATAAAATAAGCATTGTAGAATTGTTTGAAGGAAATAATATAGTAGCCAGTAACTCTATGCAATTGGGAAAGCAAATGAAAAAACAAATTCAGACATTTTGAAATCAATAGCTACATCATCTCTTTTATGAAAAGAGTGTTGACAAAAATTAAAGAAGCTGGAATTCTAGGCTGGCTGTATTGTACCGTCAAGATGCTGTGTCCACTGTGCTGTGCCAAATGATAGTTAGACCAAAGAGAGCTAACCCTTTAGGGACAGGAGATGGTGAGGACTGAGAAATTCTTCTGTGTTATGCTGAAAGTTACTTAGAAGAAAACAAGTTATGTAAAAGCACATGGGTTTAATACTGAACTTAAAAGTTTAAGGTTCAAGATAAGCCCATATTTACATTGGGCCTTGGTTTGGATTTGTAAAGTCTGAAAAAAAGAGAGATTTCCTTTTTTGAAAATTAGGTTTTCATTTACCATTGTATTTCCTTAACTGGCATATCTTGACATTCTTATTCCCTTTTGTAAATTGAAAGAACCAGATAGTAACAATGTCACAAATTACTTGTTTATAGGACATTGCTCATTGGATGCAAAAAAAACAAAAACAAAAAAAATGCCAAACAAGACATTAAACATTATTGCAACCTCCACAATGTATACAGTGCTAAACAATATGATTTATGTTTCCAAATAAGAGCCAAATGGTTCTAATCTAGATGTGCATTTGAAATCTTTTAATAGTTCATATCATGAATATAAACTGTAGGGAAAGTTTCATCTTTTTCACTGTTATGCATGAAGCCTCTAACCCTTCTAACCCTTCCAAATCTCACCTTCTAGTTACTGGTAAGGCTGGGGCCATTAGACATAATATTCTTGTTATGGTGCTATATTCTTACACTGAGATTCAAAACCTTGAATCCATAATGACATCTCCTTGTCACTGCCCTTATGCCTTCCACTAAACCTTGTAAAGCCTATCACCTGATAGGTCTCCCATAATCTTTCTCCTCAGTTGTTCTCTGCCTTCCACTAAACCTTGTAAAGCCTATCACCTGATAGGTCTCCCATAATCTTTCTCCTCAGTTGTTCTCTGCTGCTTCTTTCATGGTACTTTCATAAATATCTTTTCAATAATCTCATCAAGTTTCACTTCCATCACTTCCACCATTCCCATCCACTATACACATCTCAAAATACATCTTCAAATACCCAGTCCTGTTCATGATGTTCAAGTTCCTTCAAGTGTTGGAACTCAGCTTTCCACCCAGCACATGAGTAAAACAGAGCTAGTCTTCCTTAGAAGGAGACTTCTGCTTTCTGATGGCCTCGTGTAAGACCTTCTAGCATCCTCCTACTGGGCATTGTATCCTCTGCTTTAATCATGAGATGAACCTAATCAAAATTTTCCTTAGGCAACAAACTCTCTGTAATATTTTCTTTCTACCAACTCTCAAAGAATGAGAGACTCTCATTTATCATAGTATTTCTCAATGTCTACGTAGAATTATAGCTTTCCATGTAATTTTGCTCTCTCTACTATTAGATTCATTTTAGAGAACATTGTCATTCTTACACCTAGTAGCTCTTGGGATACAATGATGAATTTTACAGTGTCTTACAGATAAAATATTAAGCATTTGGTTTGTAAGTAGTGAGGTAGATGAGGGCACTCTTGTTACAAATGCACAGAAGAAAGAAACATAACTGGATTTCAGAGTTTGGGAAAACTTTTTTGAAGGGATCACACAAAGATAGACTTGATGATAAAGAATGAAAAGAGGAAGCCAAATAAAGAAGGATGGTGAGAACATTTTAAGGAGAGGGAATAACATGGGAATGCAGGATCACTGAGGCCTGATACTCCAGCAGAGACCGTTTGGTATTAGTAGAACTAAGGCATATAGGGCAGGAAGTGGCACACCACAACCTAGAGAGTTTGAGCCTTGCGCTGATAATATGTGATCATAATACTGCATATTTGTGATACTGAGGTTGAGCCTTGTGATATTATGTTATGTGCTAAGGGGCTTAGACTTCATTTTGTAGATGAGAAGAAGCCATGGAAAGGTGGGGATTGGTTACATTAAAGGGACTTTTAAAGCAGATGCATATTTATATCTCAACTTTCCCACATGCTGTGTTCCAGTAGGGATAGGGAGATGTTTATCATCTGTAAAATGTATAGAGTCACAATTTAACCGACTGTAGAAGAATTAAATGAAAATAAATGGTGGCATAACACTCCTGGAATATTAGATATTGCCTTTTTCCCTATTGCCTAGAATAAATCCTGGCACATGGAAAATGTACAATATTTGTTGAATATACCACAATGCAGTGCATAAGAGAATGGATCCAATGTTGCACTGTGTTGCCAAATAATGACTTACATTTGAATTTTTTCTTTGTTTTATTTTTAGATTGAATTTTTATTTTTATCAAAGTAATATGCATGCATAGTTTAAAAGTCAAAGATTAATACAGGCCTTCCCACTACTATTTCTGGCTCCTCAGAAGTAACCTCTTGTAACTCTTGTGGCTATTTCTGTCTGCACATATCTCCGGTTTTCTAAATAGCGTGCACGTTCTGTTATTTGGGCACTTGCATATTGTTATTATGCAGGAACTCTTTTTTATCATTTGCATTTTCTTCATAGTTACAGTACTCACTTTTACCACTCTGAAATGATTAACAATATTTTTTGTTTTGTTTTGTTTCATTATCACTATAATTTTTTATCCACTATTGGGCAGGCACCCTTGACATTAGAGTCTTTGATATAATTTCTCTGGTTGCATAAGGTGGAGAATGATCCAAGTTACACACGACTTTAACCATTTGTCTTTTTTTCAGCCCACCCCTCATTCCCACTTTCTAAGTTAGCTAGGGTCTCTGATTTTTTAGCCCTTGTACATTTCAGTGTCTCAGATTGACCTGCTTCTTTTGCTCACCACCTCAGAATAAACTGAGTTTTCATCCTTCTTTTTTGTGAGTAACTAGTCATCCATTAGTTTCCCATCATCAAAAACTTTTCATTTACTCTCATGTCCATATTTATTTCCGTTGTCTTTGTGGGTTGTTCTTTGTTCTTCTTTACTGACATTTTAGTGTAATTGGAGGATGAATTGAAGATGTAAACACAATCAGTCTGGAACTTTAACCCACATTAGAAAGTTTCAAAATGCTTTTATATTGACCATCTGATTTCCTTCTCACCACAATCTGGAATTTTTCACAGATGGAAGTGGTATTATTTCTATTTTATAAGTTGTCGAAAGTTTCTTTTTTACTTTTTATTCTTATTTTTATTTCTAACTTTCATTTTAGGTTCAGGAATACATATGCTGGTTTGTTATGTAGGTAAACTCATGCCGTGGGGGTTCATTGTACAGATTATTTAATCACCCAGGTACTAAGCCTAGTACGCAATAGTTATTTTTTCCGTTCCTCTCCTTCCTTCCTCCCACCCTTTACCTTCACGTAGCCCCCAGTGTCTGTTGTTCCCCTCTTTGTGTCCATGTGTTCTCTTTATTTAGCTCCAACTTATAAGTGAGAACATGCAGTATTTGTTTTCTATTTCTGTGTTAGTTTGCTAAGGATGATGGCCTCCAGCTCCATTCATGTTCCTGCAAAGGACATGGTTTCATTCTTTTTTTTTTATCGCTGTTTAGTATTTTATAGTGTATATGTACCATATTTTCTTTATCCAGTCTAGCATTGATGGACATTTAGGTAGATTCCATGTCTTTGCTACTGGGACTAGTGCAATGAACATACATGTGCATATGTCCTTACGGTACAATGACTTATATTCCTTTGGGTTATCCCAGAGTATGTAATGGGATTGGTGGTTTGAATGGCAGTTCTGTTTTTAGCTCTTTGAGGAATCACCGAACTTCATTCCACAAAGGTTGAACTAATATACACTCCCACCAAGAGTGTATGAGTGTTTCCTTTTCTCTGCAACCTTGCTAGCATGTTATTTTTGATTTTTTAATAATAACCTTTCTGACTGGTGTGAGGTGGTATCTCATTGTGGTTTAGATTTGCATTTCTCTAACGATCAGTGATATTGAACTTTTTTTCATATGCTTGATGCCACATGTATGTCTTCCTTTGAAAAGTGTCTGTTTATGTCCTTTGCCCACTTTTTAATGGGGTTGCTTTTTGAGTTGAGTTTGGTAGTTGTTAGGTAGCAATTTCAGGGCCATAATTTGTATTTATTTTCAATGATCTTTCTAGTGTGTCACAAAGTCCAGGGTAGAAAACATGAATACATTGGAACCTCAGAATTAAATAAATGTAAGAAATAAAGAAATACACTTTAGCATCATGACATAAAGAAAAGACTTCTTAAATGTCAATAGATCAGTTCACTTCATTCAATTTTTACCCTTAATTCTTGTTCACTCAAAGAGAACAAACACTTTTCATATTTAAACAAGATGATAGTTGTTGCTCAGTCTCATATAATTTTCAGACAGCACTTAACTGATGGGGTTAGCATGGCCTGCATCTCTCCCACCACTATAAAGGCTGAAATAAAAGGCTTTTTTATCTTCAATGCTAGGGCTCACAAAAAAAGACTCTAGAGAGGCCTTATTCTCTCTTAAACACACCTTTGATAATGCAGCTCTTGCAATTTGAGAAAAACTCATCACCAATAAAATCAGTTTAGATAGCTCACTTGGACTATTGATAACTTATTCTTCAAACTTGTTCCATCTTACTTGGAATAGCATTAGCAGCAACTGAGGAGACACAGGTTGGAAAGAAATTTATTCTGGCAGAGAGCGAAATTAGGTATTGAATTGTACCTTCCAAGGGTGCTGTTTTCTTTCTTTTACTTTTTTTTTTGTTTCGCGCTTTAGTCTCTTTGTTGGGGTTCCTTTTTTTTTCTTTTTGACTTCTACTTTTCTACTATTTTCCTTAGAATGTTGCCCATTATAATTTTTAGAAAGGAAAATATTCTGTAAAAATTTTCATAATGACAAGACAGTAAAAGTATGCAAGCTGGTATGTTCTCCAAATTGCATATATATTTTTTGGAAAAGAACAACTTTTATATCTTTTCTGTTACAAAAAATAAAAGTAGGTACAACAAATGAAAATCTTTTAGATTCAGTTTTTACGAAATCTTTAAAGTGGTCATCTAAAAAATCATTGTTGAGATACACTCGTTGACCATTTTTAAGATACCTAGATTTTCTTCAAGCAGAGAATTTATCTGAAAAATAAGAAATAGCATCTTCAATTATTTATAATCTTAATCTTTTGAAATCCAAGGACAAGCAGGCACTTTCTAGTTTTTTGTGTTTTTTGTTTTGTTTTGTTTTTTTGAGATGGAGTCTTGCTCTGTCATCCAGGCTGGAGTGCAGTGGCATGATCTCAGCTCACTGCAACCTCCACCTCCCTGGTTCAAGCAATTCCCCTGCCTCAGCCTCCCAAGTAGCTTGGATTACAGGCTCACGCCACCATTCCCAGCTAATTTTTTTTGTATTTTTAGTGGAGACAGGGTTTCACCATGTTGGCCAGATTGGTCTCAAACTCCTGACCTCAGACAGTCCACCTGCCTCGGCCTCCCGAAGTCCTGAGATTACAGCCATGAGCCACCACTCCCAGCCACTTTCTAGTTTTATCCTTTATATCTCATATTACCTAGCATTCTGTAACTATTATCTAAAATTTCCATATTGAATTTGCCTTAAAAATCTCCAAGAGATGAAAGAAATATAAACTAAGGCCAAAACTATCATATTAAATGTCTCACTATTTTTAAATTATTTATTTGTGTGAGCTCTGTAATTAAATCCATTGAAGAATATACTAAAAATACACTGTTTTTTTCTTGTTGACATTTCACTCAAAACATATCTATTACTTTTAGAGTCAGTGAGATTAAAGTGGTTGGAAATAAATGTTTCTCTTCGAAAACCTTAGTGCAAAGACAAAAGGAGGTTATAAAAAATTGCACAATAAAATTTATTTTTATTTCACTTATAAACTCAGAAAGCATTTTTTTAAAGTAACTTTAAAAAAAAAAAAGCTATCCAAATCCCAAATACAAAAAGATAATAATTATCTGCAGTTGAGATCATGCAAAAAAATTCTGCCAGCTCCTATAGCCGGGAGCCAGTCTCCCTCAATCAGATTCACTTATCAGGTGTTAAAAATAAATGGAATGGAAACCCTGCATCTGAATCCAACGTATTCCAAGTCTGCATATTCACAGGAAATCTTCCAGTAAATCATAAAGTAAAACAATAGCACTGAAATTTCAGAGTAATATCTAAGACACCCACCTCATTACTCTTTTATCTCTTTGTTCACGTACATATTGCATAAGCTGATGGGATCCGCATTGCTTCAATGATCTACATTTGGATGGAAATTCTTAACTGTATTTCAAGGTTATGATATGACGATGTGAGTTCTTGAAGTGAAGCGAAAACAAAAGGAAAGAAACAAAAAATGTAAACTTGCCTTTTGGGAGTTTTAGATTAATTCATTCTAGATTTTGTGATTATGCATGAGTCTTATGTGTATATTTTTCCATTTTGATAATAAATAAATGTGATTATAGAGACCAACACTAGAACATTAATAGGGTCTCAGTTTGTTAAAAAATCATATTTATCGCAGATTTATGAAATGTGAAGCATTGGGCTTGATGATAACCACACAACACAGTCTAAAGCTCTGCACTCAGGAGAAATCAGAAATAAGTAGTTTTCTCTCTCCAAATAACTGGTGCTTGAATTCAATGACAGTCTCTTCCCAAAGTGATAGGTGAATTTGACTATATGGTAAAAATGAATCTAATAATTAAAAGTTTTGAGCTGGGAGGGATCTCGGAGATTATCTATTTTATCTTAAGTTTTTGTTTTCTAGAGAATAAAGTCAGCCACAGAGAACCTGCCTTCAGTCGCATGGCGAATAGCTAGCACATCTGCAGCTAGGACTCAGCTCAGTACAGTGAAGAGGGTATGGGATGCAGAGTCAGGCATATTTTTTACTCTACAGATTATGTTTTAAGGAAGATTATGAATGCTAATCTAGCATTGGTTCATGCCTGTGTTGATTTCATTACATAGATCTAGCAGCATCTGTGAAAGTAGTATTAGGCCTCACTTTTAAAATGCTACAGATTTCTAAATTTTGCATGAGAAATAGGTCAGAAGAGCATTCCATTGAAGTGGCAGAGCTCCAGTTTGAGTCCATAATTCTCCTCCTATCATGTCCTTCCTAATCTAATTATCTGTACTTCTTTAGGTTGCAGTATTTTTTAATATCCTTAGACATAGCCTTGGTATATTAGAAACACTTTCAGAAGACTGTAAAAGATGGGGAAATAAATATAAGAAGTCAAAGGAAATCAGAAGAAATACACCAGAAAGAAAATAGCCACTATCAATGCCCCACCTGCCTCCCCCACCTACTTCCCATTAAGCATATATTGCTTTTCTAAAATTATGTGGACTATATTCTACCTTACCATAGGAATGCATTTGAAATCCTTTATGTGCTTCTTTGGAAAACTCTGAATTCCTTTTTCACAATAAGTGATTCAACATGCAAAAACAGTTCTTTCTGGAATAACAAACATTGACTGAAGAAAAAAGTTGATATATCTTTTCCTAATGTTACATTTTTCTCACCAGAATTCTATTAGCATGATGTCTTTTCTGTGAGTCCCAAACTGACTCACTGTACATTAGTGTAGGAAATCTTAACATAAAGGAATATATATTTATTTTCAGTATTGTGCTATTCTCGAGTTAGTTAAAGCTTCAATTAATTTCAGTGGGAAACTGAATAAAGATAATGTAGCATCATGATTAAGGTATACACCTTTTCACAGATCACCTGCATTAGTCTGTCATATTTATGGAATAGACAAGAGTTGCTAATCTCTGATACTGAGTAAATGAATTCAGATGTAGGCATTTGCAAAAATAATTAATATACCATTGAATATAAAACAGACTAATTTCGAAATGAAAAGAACTGTTATTTGTATAGGATTCAGAAATATCTTGCCCTTAAATTTTTAAATATTTCTAGCAGATTAGGATATACCACTATTACTTTTATTAATTTTAATGACTATTTCATTAGTGCTGTATTCAAAACTAGTGCTGTTTAATTATAATTTTATGTCAATTTGTAGAATATTTTTATTTTTAATAATGCTATTATCAAAATAGTTTAATAGTCTATCAGAAGCTCAAAGAAAAAACAAATTTAATAATGTGATTTAGAAACTAAATAGAAATTTACTTAATATCCTCAAGTGTAAAAGCATGTTTACTATTTTATTCATTTTGTTTATTTTCATAAGAATACATATTAATGTGAACCTAATCTGATTTGGCTGAAATATTACCAAGATAGGAGAATCTCAAGCTTACTTTGAATCCCTACAGAGATAGTGAGTAATGTAATACGGAAAATCAGCATGTCCAATGAACAGTTGTGAATGTCCTGAAGTAATGTGGCTAATGTGCATGGCCCATGTCCTTTAGACTGGATTCCTGAGGCAATGGTGTGGGTATCTGCAGTGAGAAGATAAAAAGCACAAGGTGAATGGTGATGATGGCTCTGCTAAGTAATCTACTTCCTTGACTGAATTCTGTAAAAAGCTGAATTCCTCTAATAAAATTTCTTTTGCACAATGAATGAATCAAACAGAAATATAGCATGAAAATCAGAATGGACTCCTAAGGTGCTAAAGAAAAGAAAAGAAAAAAGAAAAATAAAGAAAAGAACAAGAGAAATAAATGAAAAAAAGGAAGCATTCTTGTAACAGTGCAGACACAAGAAGCCACAAGCCAAGGCACCAACACTGAAGCCAGGCAGCCTTTTTAGGACATCCTCTTTGGTTCCAATTATCTGTTGTTATATTCTGTGCATATGCTTCCAAATAAAGGTGGAAGTTATTTCATTCACATTTTAGCACAAATTTAGTATCTGTTTTTTATCATCTCCTGTGAGATTCATTTTGCTAAGAAAAAAAAGAGATGATATAATTTTATTAAATTATATAATCAAATAATTTTCAAAACTTGCTTAAAGATAAATATTTTAATGAAATATTTTTGTCCCTTCCATTCTGCATGGAGATTAAAAATCCCAATGGTTTCTGGATGAAAATTAAAATCTCTATTAGATTTCTAGAGCTTTTATAACAAATTGACAAAAGCGTGGTGGCTTAAAAGAACAGATATTTATTATTTGATCTCTCACAGCCTGGAGGACAAAAGTCCAAAATCAAGGTGCTGCCAGGACTGTGTTCCATCCCTAGGCTCTTCAGAAGATTCTGTTTCTTTTTTTTTTTTTCTTTTGAGTTGGAGTCTCGCTCTGTCGCCCAGGCTGGAGTGCAGTGGCGCGATCTCGGCTCACTGCAAGCTCTGCCTCGCGTGTTCACGCCATTCTCCTGCCTCAGCCTCCAGAGTAGCTGGGACCACAGGCGCCCGCTACCACGCCCGGCTAATTTTTTGTGTTTTTAGTAGAGATGGGGTTTCACCGTGTTAGCCAAGATGGTCTCTATTAATTAGTATAATTAAAATATTAACTGAGTGCCTTATGAATTTTACTATAATTTGAGAGAAAATGATATAATTTATATTTTAAAACTTCGGTATTTCTGAATTTTTCAATATGCATTTATATGTTCACTTACCTCTGCAAGGGAATCTTGTAACAACACTTAAGATGGGACTTCGGGGGTAAACATCATTATTTAAGTCTTGCTATTTAAAACCGTGTTTATTGCATCTCAGATTTCCAACCAAAGGGCTACAATAAAACTAACGTATACAATATATCTTAAATTGAAGAATCAACTGGGGAAGAAATGTTATTACTGCAGTCATCTATACTCAGTTCTACCTCATAAATTACCTTTGAGTTCAGCTGTATCAAAATAAATAGAAATTTCACAGCATCCCAAGCATAAATAGGGACTAGTGGAATATATAGTATCCGTGGGGCAGGAAATAAAATCGTAGCTATTTGGTAAGATTTTGAAGTCACCTCTAGAGAGACAAATACTACCAGTCAGTGAAGAGTGACCTTTTTCACACATCAGAGAAGCAACATAAATAAAGTTTAAGATGTAAAAGGGAACAAAAAACACAGCTGAGGTTAAGTATATATAAGTTCTTCCTAAGGTAATATAAAATGAATTTAACCTGACAGAAGTATT
The DNA here is from genome assembly GCF_029289425.2 of Pan paniscus. NCBI lineage: Eukaryota > Metazoa > Chordata > Mammalia > Primates > Hominidae > Pan > Pan paniscus. Next base: position 154,916,506 of record NC_073249.2, read on the forward strand.
TTTGAAGAAAGGACCCATATATGTAGAAAGATTTATATTATTTTTGTTTTTAGTTTCTACTTTTCATTAATTTTTATTGCCTCCTCTGTCCCCCCATCCCACAATATTAAACTGATATGGGAGGTGGGGATAGTGAAATATCCTTAGGTCTTTTACTTTTGGATATAGGTGTCCTAGCATGGTGTCTACTTATAGACCTGTCATTTTTAATTTGAAAAGCTTTGTAATACACCAGTAATAAATGCATTCATATCCACATCTTCCCTAATCACTACAGTGCCTGCACTGCTATTTGGCACTCATTAGCTGAAACTGCCATTCACCTATAATTTATGACTAGCATACAATTATGTGTTATCACTACTCCAAGTGATTACTACACTGCATGGTTTTGAGATAATGGTATGCAACACTCCATGATAAATTGTACTTCAATGGATAGTTCATTTCTGTCATTTACTCTATTATTTTCCTAAAAACAGTCTCAAGAGAATTATATTGAAATGTGAGTACCTTTTGAAATTAAGAATATAGAGCCAATGCTGTTCCTACAGGAGAGGAAAACTGCATTCAGAGAAAGAAGTAGATAACATTAGCAAATACATTTGAAAATATTATGATAAAAGTGAAATATGGAAATTTAAGAGCAGACTATGAATTTTTCTGTAAAAATACGTGACCATATTTTGATTAACGACTGAAAATAATGTGTGTAGTCATTTGGCCATAAAGGCAAATATTTTAACATCAAATATTGTGGAATGTGGCATGGATATTTGTAAAACTTACAAAGTCATGATCAATTTGGATGTGATGCATTAAAAACCAAAATATTTTTAATTGTTGAAATATGTTCATTTTATTATCTACCTAGTACTTTAACTTACAACAGCACTTACACGAACTGACGTTCATTATTTACTTAGTGGTGAGCAAAGCACTGCTCTACATATTTCATGTGTATAATCTCATGTAATTCACATGACAACCCAATCAATACATGAAATGTTAGTACACCAATTTTACAAAGAAGCATGAGGCACAGAAAGTTGTGTAGCTTACTCAGAAGCATACCAAGACTACATGAATGAATTCATTTCCTTGGGCTGTCATAACAAAGCATGGACCATAAACTGGCAGCTTAAAAAAAAAGAAAAAGCAAAACAAAAACAAATATTAAATGTTCTCTTGAAGTTCTGGAGACTAGAAATCAGAAATCAGTGTACCGACAGCACCACGCTAACACTGACACCTCTGGGAAAAATACCATTCTTGGTTCTTCCAGGTTCTGGTGGCTTCACACATTCTTTGGTTTGTAGCATCGAATCTCTGCCTTTGTCTTCATGTGTCCTTCTCTGTGTATCTCTGTGCCCTTTCCTTTTCTTATAATGGCACCAGTCATTAAATTTAGGGGCACTCTGAATTCAGGATGATTTCATGTCAAGATGTTTAACTAATTACATCTGTAAAGACCCTCTTTCCTAATAAGGTAAAATTCTGAGGTTTTGAGTCAAATTAAATTTTGGGAAACACCTTTCCTACCAGTACAATGGTGGAGCTGAATGCTCTCTTCAAACACAAACATACTGTAGAGTCTGTCCCCTTGAATGTGTATGATTGTCCCAGATACAATGATTGGTACATATTTCATTTAATAACCATTCCAACCCTCTGAGTATATGTTCTCTTTTTTACATATAAGAATGCCCAAGGTCATGTGACATAGAGCAGCATTATTTAAGTTAAGTGATTTTTTTTTCTTTGAGACAGAGTCTCGCTCTGTTGCCCAGGGTGGATTGCAGTGGCACTATCTCTGCTCACTGAAACCTCCAGGTTCAAGTGATTCTACTCCCTTGGCCTCCCAAGGAGGAGCTGGGTCTACAGGCACGCACTACCATGCCTGGCTAATTTTTCTATTTTTTAGTAGAGATGGGATTTCACCATGTTGGCCAATCTGGTCTTGAATTCCAGGCCTCCAGTAATCTGTCTGCCTCAACCTCTCAAAGTGCTGGCATTACAGGTGTGAGCCCCTAGTCCCGGCCTTAATTGAGTGACTTTTTTCTAAAACACAAAATATGCATTCTCCTGCTTAAAATTTCCTTGATGCATTATAATTACCTTTAAAATAAAACCCAAATTCCTTGAAGTAACATTTAGGGCCCACCAGGATCTGGCCCTTCCCTGCGTCTCCAGCTCACGTCTCTTTCCCCACCCAATAGGTGTACATTCCCTACCATCCTGGCCTCCAAGCTTTCTCCTATGTTGTTCCCTCTGCTGACAACACTCTTTCTGCCAGGCTATTTCTTCTGCCTGTTCTTCTGGTCTCACCTTGCCACTTCTGCTAGGCTGTTTCTTCTGATATCCCTGAATAGGTTTGGTGAACCTGCTATGGGCTCCCATAATAATCTAAGTAGCACCTAACCTTACAGTCATTTGTGGGAGCAGACATCACAACTTTAAATTTTCAGCTGCAATTTCAATACAGCTATGAAATATATTTCAGTATACACAAGACTATAGTGACTGACACTCAAATATCTATTGAAAGAAAAAAAATGAAGCCAGAATATCTCTAGGCATGAGATAAAGCAAAGGCAGAAAACTGCGTAATAATTCATGACTTGATGTCATCATCTTATTTCCAAAAGGCTTATTCTGACTTTTCAGTGCAATGCTTCTCAAGGAGGAAACACATTTGGGCTTCCCACAAGCAGCTGGGAATCAAATAATATGTCCATAGTTTCACTTACTTCTGTTATTTTCTTCATGAATCTAGAACTTCCTAATCATGTTGTAATAATTAAGACAGAATACTGACTTTTCTTTCCACACCTGCCCCCAATGGTAAGTGTGGAAGCACACTGAGAAAAATATGGAGGCAAGTAATAGATCTGCATGGTAGGGCTGTCATGGCAGAAAATGTGATTGACTGGATTGCTTGGTCAAGGCCTTTGACTGCATGCATCCTGGGGTTGCACAGAACCTAAATTTACCCATATGCTTTTTCTAGAGCTCACTAAACTCACATGATGACAGAAGCAAGGCAATACTGTATAACAGGATTTCAACAGAAGAATCTTAGTTCTTAGAACATGATGGTATATGCACACTAACTACAATATTAGATGTAGGGGTTAGGCCGGGCATGGTGGCTCATGCCTGTAATCCCAGCACTTTGGGAGGCCGAGGCTGGCAGATCACCTGAGATCAGGTGTTCGAGACCAGCCTGGCCAACATGGTGAAACCCCATCTCTACTAAAAATACAAAAATTAGCTGGGCGTGGTGGCGGGTGCCTGTAATCCCAGCTGCTTGGGAGGCTGAGGCAGGAGAATCGCTTGAACCTGGGAGGTAGAGGTTGCAGTAAGCCAAGATCGCACCATTGCACTCCAGCCTGGGCAACAAGAGCGAAACTCTGTCCCAAAAAAAACAAAAACAAAAACAAAAAAAACATATGAGATGTAGGGATTGAGCTGCAGCCCTCACAGCATGGCAGCTCTTATTTAAACTCATGCAAACAATTTTACCAGGAAGCCACATTCCCCTATAGTAGAGTGGAACATTTTGAAACATCATGTCTTCTTACAGCAAGCTGGTTTTCCATGAGAAAAGCATTACTGCCTAAAACCAAGGCCTCTTATCAATTTATCTAAAAAATCACTTGCCATCATGTAGAGTACCTATAGATTTAGTGTGCAATTTTACACATAATGAAACCTAGATGTTTCCAATTAGAAAATAATAGATCGGAGTTACGGAGGAGCAAACTACATTTCAGAAAAATACCTATAGAATGTTTGATTATCATTTAGCACTTTAATTTGTAAAACCTTTTCTATACAAAATATGTTAAATCTGTCTTCCTCATAGCATTGTTAAGCACAGTAGCACAGTAAATATTATTCCCCCTTTAAAGTAAACTAGGATTTTGTGAATTGAATGTTAGCTTCACAGGATTTTTATGTGTTTTGTTCACTGATGCATCCCCAGTTTCTAGAACCAGTATGCAATAGAAATTCAATAAATATTTTGAAAAAATTAACAAATAGAAAAGAAATGTACTGTAACTTAAACTCACTAACTGACCGCAACAAATCTGATATCCCAAAGTTGTTTTGTAATACTTTGTTTTTCATATCAACTTCAGAATGTTTTGTTTCCCTATTAAATCATCTTTATGCACATTGGCAGGGTACTGTGTCTTGCTGGTTGTGTCTCTCATTGGTTGAGTGGATCCTTTCAGTGTCTCCTCTTTGCAGTGCAATTTGCACATTTTTTTATAATTGTACAGATTTACATTTCTGAAGGGAAAAATTGATAAAGTCCCAGAGACTTTAGAGAGAGTAAATAATACAGTCAGTGATATTCTTGATAGCATATTTTTAAAGATACAACATTATGAGACATTCATATGGCTTCTTGAAGCTGTTCTTCCATAGTTGTAGCAAGATGTGGTCTGGATATTTTATCAAGTGCTTTATGTGTCTAATCATCACACATTACTATAAAATGTTTTCCCACCTCAGCACCAGAATCTTTGAGTAAAAGAGAAAGTTGATGTAATATAGAGAATACTGCATATTCGCACTGGTCATAAGTCTGTGCAACCACTTCTTCTCCAGTCATGTGGCTTTAAGAAAACAATATAATGTAGCATCAAACATTTGCTATATTTACTCTATGAAGAAAGGTAGTGCTTCCGGATTATTTACATTTGAAATAAAACATGTAAATGAAAGATAAATAATTGGCAGTATTATCCCCTGGATGCATTCACTTATTTTTATTTGTTTGTACGTGTTTCTTGGGAATTCACCAAGCCACAGTTGTTGATTATATGGAGATATTTTTTATTTGTTATATGTATAATTATAAGGTTAATTTGCTTTGAGATAAAACTCTATAAAAATTATAATCACGTATGTCTCTAGTTACTCAATGTGTTCATATTTTAAATAGATTCCAAAAAACATATGATCATATTCTTTAAAATTCAAGCTTATAATTTGTCTTTCCCCACAAAAGCCTATGGTGATATAAAATTTATATCCACTGCTGCCTGAGAGTGCCATGGAAGAAAAATGATTGGTGCCTTTGGATGACTGTTGGGCTGAATTGCTCTATTTTCTTTCCCTGACTGCTTACTATGAGGAAGAACACCCAGCATGGACTTTTCCCACCGTCATAAGCCATTTATTACAGAGTTGTGGCATGTATTTGAATTTTGCAAGTATAATATCAGTTTTTCATTCATTATTTTTTCATAAGTGCATCTTAGTATAATAATCCCCTGTTCTCTGCTCTCATGTTTTTGTCAGAATCTATTACATCAGTGAAGAAATCTTTGTTTCTTTCTTAGCCTCAAACCCACTCAGAGCTCATTTAGGTTTTCTAAAATGGAAACAAATGTAGCTAATTATTCCTTGACCTGTATTAACAACCCAGCTGGTTGTGCCTAGATTTAGCCTACTGAATATAAAATTATAGTAAAATTGACTTGCACCCTTCTTCTAAGTTTTGAGCATGTTAAATAATATGAAAAATTGTAAAAGCTGCTTATTTTCTTGTCCTTTGGGCATGATCAGCCACTTTTCTAGAGTCTCAAACCATATGTTACTTTTAACTCCTTTATTTTCTGTTTGCCACAGAGCAGAAAATCAGAGGGGAGAAGTTACCATCTGCATTGGCTGTCATCACCTGCAGGAATTTTGACTTGCCTGCTGATGTGATTGAGGCATGTTGATTTTCAGCATGCTGCAAAAGATGCCTTTGTTTCACTGAAAATTCAATTCGAGATCTTCTATGCACTTCACTCTTTAAAAGACCATTTGATTCTTTCATATAAGTTAGAAACAATCAGAAATTTATCACTTGCAAAAAACACTTAGAAAACCAAGCATAAGACTCACATTTTGAAACCTGCTTTTGAGGAGCTTTGCAGAGGGCAACCATCAGTAGGTATAGAAAAAACAGCGTGTAACTCATTGTGTCCAAGCTGAGAGTAACTCTATCCGGTGTGGTTGAAGGAGCATTGAGGCCTATTCTACTGTTTTGGCATGTATCTGAAATTTCTAACACTTAAAATACTTTTCGATCCATGGACATATTAAAATAAAATTGATGCTTTGGACAGAGCACATGTGTTAAGTTAATATTTAAAGCTGTAACTTCAATAAGTTTGTCAGATTAACTAGCTGTCATTTGAAGAAGTAGCTGTGCTGTAATTAAACAAGAGGTATCTACATTTGATGAAGTGTTATGAATCTGAGCTGCAGTTATTTTTAAACTAAAAAACCCAGAGGTTTTATTAAAAATTTTGAACTTGTAACATTATCCCTAGAATCTACTAGTAACAAATATTATTTGAGTGAATGTGGTGAATTATTGAACTTAGGATAACATAGTTATTAACATTCTACATCAATGTTTAGCACATGGTTATTGAATTAGTGAATGAATCAACAGATGCAATAATATAATTTTTCCTATTTAGGCCACTTTTATCACATGGCACACTCCACAAGTTTGGGAAAATATTGATGCAGTTATAATCTTTTACTGTCTAAACTTACTAAATGATTTTTTTCTTTTTCTACTTTATTATGAGGATCAAATAAAGCTGTTATCTAAGGAGAACATAATGATTAATCTCTTAAAATATTTTTCAGATGATTTAGATCTGAGTTCATATTCATTTCCTAATTGTAACTTTCTAAATGTTAATTTATTATATTGGATTCTGTTAGGAAAGTTAATATTTTCATAATCACAAGTGAACAATTACATTCTAACATACAATAAGATATTTAATATTCTAAATTACAAGAGAAAATTGGTAGAGGTGCAAACCAGTTTTTCTTTAGCCCATTTCCGTGAATAAATAAAGCACATCAGTTTCATCCTCACCAAACTTCCATTCAAAGCAAAATGCCTAGGTCTAGGAAGATTTAGAATGCATATTGATAGGGCCACTGCATTACACAAATACAGTAGTATCATTCATGACATAGACTATGAAGCATTGCTTAAGTGGCCATATGTGGATGCTAATTTTGTCTAAGCATAGTGTAGTGTTTATAATACATTCAGCTGCAAGTAACAGAAAACTTCGCTAAAGTTATTAGTAATATAGACATGCAGTGTCTTGTTTATGATGAGAAATGAGTGTTTTCAGGTTTTATTCCCTGGTTCACTGATTTTATGCCTGTGTTTTGTGCCTTGGTCCTACCTTTATATTCACAAGTTAGCTACTTCTGCTTCCAGGATCAAGTCTTCATATGAGAAATTGTAAAAGCGCAAAAGTGGTGATGGCTAGAACATTGCAAAGTAACTATTTGTGTGACCCTTGATTATTTTATCAAAGAAGGAAAATATTTCCCAGAATGCTTCCATTGGGTCTGGGTCAGCTTTTATTGGCCAGAACTTGGATACAAGCCTACTACTAAACCAACAACTAAAAAAGGAATAGTATTACCATGCTAAACTCGAGCAATTATTGATTATCATCCGGAAATTCTTAGGTAGAGAACTAACAGTGCCAACTGTACCCAGTGTTTCCTCAAGTTGAACATGAAATCCTCTTTCCCAAACCCATAACCCTTAAACACACTTTGGGGAGTGATTTTTTTTTAATGTGATTATATATAAATACAATCAGCAGATGTTCTTTCTTCATTTTAGAAAGTATAAAATAGTGTTCCAGTGGTGTAGCTATGTATTCATTGATATTACTGCATAACAAACCACCGCAAACATAGTGTTATAAAATAGCAACCATTTCATATTTGCTCATGGATACTCTGGGTCATAAACTCATGCAGAGAACACAGTGAGGTTGGCTTATGTCTGCTTAAAAATATCTGGGGCCTAAGCTGAGAAGAATCAAAGGGCAAGGGATGTGACTCGAATGGCTGAGGGTTGAAATTACCTGGAGGCCTCTTCATTCATGTGTGTGGCACCTCTACTGGTAGGAATCAAAGCCTCAGCTAGGACTGTGGATTAGGTCATCTACACATGGCCTCTCCTTGGCAACTGACTGGATTCCAAAAACAAACATCCTGAGAGGAGTAATGGGGAGAGTGAACATTACCAAAGTGGAATTCCTAGGGCCTTCTTGAGCCTACCCTAAGAATTCCTGCCTCGTCATTTCAACCACATTCTAATGGTTACAAGATAATCACTAAGGCCAGCCCAGATTGGAGAAGGGTTTTTAAACTCTGCCTTTTGATGGGGGTGTCAAGGCCATAACGCAGAAGCATCTGTGGCATGGGCGATGTGGTCATTTTGTAAAATACAGTTTGTAAAATACAAGTAGTAAAATGAGGTCAAAGAGAACTGGGATAGAATTGATAATGATAGTATGATTGAGGTTATTTTAAATTTTTTAGCTGTCACTTTTGTAGAACTTTAACTTTCAATTCAAGGTATATTTTGAGGACAGAAAGAACACCACCCCTCATCATTTTGATTTTCTGTGAAACTATACGTAGAATAGAGTCTGATGTAATGTAGAAAAATGATTCCTGAGTATAGCTGTGTTAATCACCCGAGATTTACAATGTATAGTTTTACAGATTTGGACTCGTATTTCTTGCATCACAAATTCTAGTGATAGGTTTCCACAATTAATGTTTATACAACAAATCGACACTGTCAAAAAAATGAGAAAATGATTACTAAATATGCTTAATCAATGGGATTATCTTTGGGAGATTTTAAGAAAAATGTGTCTGAGCCTCCAGACCCAATCATAGACATTTTAATAAAGTTTGTTTGCAGTACAATATCTCTTTCACACTTTCTCTATATATTTAAATAATCACCCATATTCATTAAAATATATAAAAATATTCCCATGAGCAAAGGAATGGTGAGAGTGTTACTTAACATGACATTTTAGAAAACAATTTGGGAAAATTAAAGAGGCACATAGCCTTTGAACCAGCAATTCTACCTCTATGATTTATACTTTAGCTGTGCCTACATTGTTACATTTAACAGCTATTCATGGCAGCGTTGTATTAGAGGAGAAATACTGGGAGAAAACCAACCAACCTCCACCTAAAAGACGTGAATAGTAACAGTTCTCTGTATTATCTCTATAACATAGAATAACTGCTGATGACCACTTAGAGGTAGTAGGCTCCTTCCTTCTTAGTACAAGCTGGCTCTGATTAATGGATCAACTAGGTCTTCTCTTGTAAATAATTTGTGAATGAATCTTCAGGTACTTAAAAAGAAAGGGGAAGTACCTACCTGTAGGCATTACAGAAAAATGTCCAGGTGTATTGTAAAGGCAAGCAAGCTATTTTTTAATATATTATGTATAGGATTACCCTATTTCTGTTAACAACTTTTTAAAAAAAAATAGATATAGATACAGAAAAATACTCTGGCTTACATAATTTCTGAAAAGACATGCAAAACATAGAAAACAATTCTGTTGGGGAGTGGCACTGGGAGATTTAGAACAAAGAGTGAGTATTTCTGTATTTTTTTATCATGAGCATACATTGTTTTTAAGACAAAAGGTAGGATATTTTTGTTTTTGTTGTTGTTTAAAATGCTGCAAAGGTGAATCTGATGTCCATTCAGGGTTGAGAACAACTGTCTCTTATGTGACTCATCTTTTTTTTCAGTTGAGAGGAAGAACAAGATATACTTACAGAAAAAAAAAAAAATACTTGGAAAATTTAGACAGAGTAAAGTCTAAGTCCAAATTTTTGAAGTGTATTTTTTGAGAGAAGTTAACGTGAGACATTTTTTATTCTTCTAAATTAGCATTTGTAAATGCTATAATGAGATATGCTTTAACATATAGTTATCTAAGAGATAGGTGTGTCTTAATTTCTAAAGGATTCTTAAGTATATTGAATAGAGCCAACTAGGGCAGATTTTCATTATAATGTAATATCATTATATGAATGATTGCAGGCTAATTCCCCACTTACACAATCTGACCACTGACCATGCTAGATCAAGAGAGTTTAATTTCTTTTGTAAATGTTCATTCCTGCTCATTTTACTTGAGAGCAAGTAAAATGGTAGTTTAATAAGAGAATAAATTATTTTTAAAGGAAGAATATGCAAAAGCAAATGCTGTGGATTTTTCTCACAATAATTATGTACTTCCCTTTACCATCATCCCCTGACATATCTGTGTAAAACCGAAAAGAAATCATGTTTTTTGATTTGTTTCCAATAACCTTTTAAATGATGCCTGCGATTGTTTTGACCTTCTGTGTTGACAAGTGCACATTGGACTCTTGTCTTCAGGAAATAGGGTGTAATAATAGATCCTTTTCCTTCTGTCTCATCTGACATTTTGGCATTCATCACTTTTTAAGACTGTGTTGGATTTTTTTTCATGAAAGCATTACTTTATACTTGCCAACAGTCAACTTTGTTGGTCATTTTCCCCATTCACAAGGATTTCTTAAGAATAATACAAATACCACTCTTAATGTAGCCCCCAAACTTGATTATTTCATTAAGCCTTACAAAAACTAATGTCAGATTTATCAGTTTTAAAAGGGAAAAAAAATGGAACGTAGAGAAGTTATGTGGCTTTCTCAACTCATATAACTAGTAAGTGGAAAAATGGAATTCCAAACTAAGTCCATTTGACCCAAAACCTGTGTTCTTAATGAGATGATGTATCTTATTTAAAAATAAAATAGCTCCAGAAGATAGTTGTTAATATTGATATTTTACAGAGGTATAAGATGAAAGATTGAGAAATAAAGTGAGTTGCCCAGGATGACAGAATTAAAAAGTGATAGCTCTGGAATTTGAAGACAGACCTCTTGATTCCCATGACTCTTTTTATTGTGCTTCACCTGTGTTAATGATTTTACACCCGTTCTCATTACCACCTATTCAGTCAATGACTTCCTAAATCTTGATTTTACAGTAGAGAAAACCTGATGTTTTGGGAGGTTACAAACTAGAAATAGTTAAGTGGCAGCACTAGAGGCTGGATCTCACATCTACCAACTCCAAAATTACTTCTCACCTGACTGCTTTTTAGTTAAGCCTTACCCTCTTGGCATTTTACTCAGTCAACAAAATTAGTGTCATCTATAAATTTAGAATTTTACTTTGCAGCCCTGCTTGCAAGCCAGTGATAAATAATGTTCAATAGAACATGTATCAGAGTTGATTCCAGCATCCTACCTCAAGAGACAGGAAAAGGAAATGCTTACTTAGAATCACACACAAACTCTGGGAATGAAAGTAGTTATTAATGGGCACTTAACTTAGCCTTTGGCCCACCCACAGCCAAAGTTTAGTTCAAGTTGGCAACTTAATAGTGAATAATGCTTCTTAGTGAGCCTAAAATATGATCAGGAAATTAGATAGGCAATAAAAGAATATGGTAAAATTCCTGTGAGTTTATTTGTTAAAAGTCTGATACGTAGTTGCTATAATAATTTATTTGTAGAAAAGTTAGAAATTATCAAATTATACAAACCATAGAGTTAATATTATACTAAATGATAACTGAGGGAAATAAGCATAATTTTATTTTGTATTTTGTCATCTAAGGAATTTTGTCTCAGTGGAGACATTTTTGCATTTCTACAAAACTTATAGTTCATTTTAATAAAAGATAATTTTATAAGAGCTGACTGAGTTGAATTTACTACTATGACCTAAGCAATGAAATTAACCAAAATTAGATTTCTGCTTATTTCTAACTCCCAGGAAAGCAGGCCTTAATGACGGAACAAATGTTTTGCCCTGCGGATTAACTCTGAGCCTCCTAATGAGCCACTAATGTTCATGGGAATGCTGGACAGAGTTTAGGATGGATACAAGAAATGAAAAAACCTAATAACAGTAAAATAATTAATTTGAAACTCTGCTCTGGCCATTAAAGATTAAACTTTAATAGAAAATAAAGAAAACTTACATCTTCATTTTATGCTATGATAATTTTCTAGACATTATAGAACCTTTGTAAAATTATATGCAGTTGCTTTTATCAGATTCAAATATGTGTGGCAATAAACCTTCATTTAAAGGCCTGACTTTATTATCAAATACCTTGTTATATCTTGACCATAGAATATAAAACAAAGTACACAAAACTAGGAATTAGGAGAACATTTTTATTCAAGAAGTGAGTTCCAAAGAAGCTTTCCAGGGCAAACACAATTTTTTTCCCCCCATAGAAAGTGGTCAATAAATGTCAGTGAGATAATTTGATTGAAAGAGGCATGTGAGATATCTTCAATATTTATGTAAACATAAAGGTGCCCAATAAGTAGGCTATGTTTGTAAATGTTTTACAGTCCATTTTTTTAAGCTTAAAGAAAAGAGTACCATATGTGAATGCCAATGACATTTTCTTGCACCTTTCAAAGGGAATATATGCTTGCCCTACTTCCTACCTATGAAAGTTTTTAATTTGAGAGTTAAGGGATAAAGGAATGCCTTTGTAAATTTGTTATCATTTATATGATATACAACTTTTGGCACAGTTGGTATAAAAATGTGTGACAGAAATATAAGATATATTGAATATTTCTCTCTTGATAATGCCCTGTTTCTGTCTTCTTATTTATTTAACAACATTGTCTGTGGTACATATTGGGAAAAAATGATTTCATATCTTTAAGGGTTTTCAAGTCACAAAATGTCAGTGAAAAAATAATAATATAATTAGGAAATTTAACAGGCTTCTTTTCATAAAAATATTTAAAGTAAAATTGGATATGAAAAAATACATAGAAGTTTAGAAGCACCTGGCAACCTGACAAATAAATTATTGGCAATGAAACTACCAGGGAACATAACTGTTAAAGAGGATGATGAAATTGAATATTAATAAGCTTAATAAACTTAAGTTTATTTTGACCTTAAATATGTAAGACCCCAGAGACACAGAAAATTATACCTAGTATGTCCAGACCTGAATATTGTATTTAGTACAATTTATCATGCATGTTTTTAAAAGAACTACCGTAACCCATTTTTCCAGCAAGGAGATATATAGAGAAAGTGAGTTATTTTAGAATTTTAGTTTTATTGATGTTTGTAATTTATTTGAGTTTGTACCAGAAAAAACAAGGAAATATTGTTTAACTGGGTGGATATTGGTATACCAGCAGACAAAATAGTGACAAAATGGAAAGTCATACAGGATGACTGGTCCAGTGTTAAGCAAATTTGGTTTTAGATGTGGGTGTTTGTCTCCAAGGATCTGGAATTCAAGGGAGGGATTTTTATATATATAGATTTTAGGTAGATGAATTTGAGAATCATCATGTCATAAGTGATGATGGAAGAGTGAAAGTAAATTAGATCATCCAAGGGGAAAAATCAGTTGTCTTTTGTCATTTGTGTTGCTGCAATTAATGAGATTATAATGGTATAAACAAAAAATACTGTGAGATCATATCAGCAAAAGATGACTATGTTTGGGAGAGATTATGGAAGATACCACATAGATGACAACATTAAGATTGAGAAGTTTGGTGTCTTTTTTTTTTTTTTTGAGATGAGATGGAGTCTCACCCAGGCTGGAGTGCAGTGGCGCAATCTCGGCTTACTGCAACCTCCCCCTCCCAGGTTCAAGCGATTCTCCTGCCTCAGCCTCCCAAGTAGCTGGGATTACAGGCACCCGCCACCACGCCCAGCTAATTTTTTTTGTATTTTTAGTAGAGATGGGGTTTCACTATGTTGGCCAGGCCGGTCTCAAACTCCTGACCTCATCATCCACCCACCTAAGCCTCCCAGTGCTGGGATTACAGGTGTGAGCCACCGTGCCCAGCCTGAAAAGTTTGGTCTTAAAACAAGAATTAGTTCTTGTCAGCTGTAGAGTAAAAACTGCAGGAAGAAGATATTCCAGGAGTTGGTGACCATGAATTTTTTTTGAGGCAGAGTAAGTACCTTACTCATCAAAATATTAAAAATAATAAATCAGTATTATAATCAGAGTCAGTCTTGGGAGTAGTATGATTCCCTGGAGTATGAGAAAGTCTCCTCTTCGTCCTTTCCTTTTTTCTTATATTTCATAGTTTTTATCTGGATTCCTTTATGTGGAGACAAAAGTTTTATTTCCAGTTATAAATTAGGCTTAAATAGCAAATGTCTGGTTAAGTTAACATACTGATGCAGATGAATATACATTTTGAAATCTGTTCACTCCTGCTGTGGAGAAAGGGGTTAGAAATTGAAAGATGTGCATACTAAGGGAATAAATGTCCCTAAGGGGGGAAATGTAGAAGAAAGGGAAGGCTACAAGGCATTAAATTTCATCTCTCATTTTGTCATGAAAATGCTATAACTGTACTCAGTGGATGTGGGAAAATAGAAAATGTTTGAAAAGGTCCTTTATGACCTACACAAATTGCACATACTTCAGTGGAAACTCTATTCATGTGGGGTGATAAGAAAGGGAACTTCAAAGAGGTAATTTATAATGGACATTAAAGGATGGTGGAGGTTTTAAATGAAAATACAATGAGGACATTTCAGGCAACTCTGTCATTAAGGCCTCAGTATAATAAAAATTTGAGGGGAAAGAGAAAATAGACCAAGTTACCTACTATGCAAAGGTCATATTGGAAAATTCTAGGAGAAATGGCTGGAAAGCCGAAATAGGTCAGGTTATAAAATGTCATTAATTCTAGGATAATGCCTTTGGGCTTAATTCTGTGGGCCATGAGGAATTATGTGAGATGGTAGTGATCAGAAAATTATGTAATCACTAGAATTTCAGGACAATCTGATAAAAGTGGGTAGAATGGTAGTAGATATGTTAAATTGGCTCCAAACCCAATTGACATTTTAATGTGATTACTAAAGAGTGATTATTGAGAAATATTTTGCTCACAAAAAGTTAATCTTTTACAAAGACCTTAATTGCTATATACCATATTCCTCTCAGCTGCAGAAATATAGGCATTTTCCTCCTATACATTTTCAAAAAATTTATATTTACTGATCATGGGTCACTAATATTGGTTTTTATTTATCCATAAAAATACCGAGTATATATCAATTGGTTCAGTTCATTTTTATATAGAATGACTAGTTCTCTGCCTCAAATTGGCTTGAATAACTTTTAGTGTTCATAAAACTGGATTTTAGAGTTTCACTTTACCTGAATAGAAGCAAATATCTGATAATACCATGCTTACCCTTGAATTTAATTCTAGTGCTGTAGCTACTGGCATTTAGTTTTCTGCTCCGTAGACTAAATCTCTAAATGAGCCAGAATGGACAAAGTGAAACTCTCTGAAGACTTCCACTGGGATATAGTCATGACTTTCACTTTGGCATCTTTTTTGCTCCATGGAATACTAATTCTGGAAGAGTAATCTTGGATATCATATTCAGAGACACATAAATTTGGGAATACTTGTGTATTATTTCTGTCTCTTTGAGAGTCCTCATGGACATTAACATACTAAATGGTCTGAGTATTCCTGCGATGAGGAAATGTGCTCATTTTAATTCATTTATATGCACATGGAAGTAGAATTTGAAGAGATGCTTGTTAACATCCCAGGGAAGTAGTTTCATGGAAGCCCCTTTGGGAAATGCTGATTCTGTTTTACAGATAAGGGAACTTAAGTCTACAGACACTATGTCTGGAATAGCAGTTAGTTGGTGGCAGCATAACAATTAGAGTACAGGTCTTCAGATTCTATTTTTGAACTCTTTATCCTGGCTGTGTTACCAAAAATCCCACATGCTCTGTAGTTAGACTTTAGACCAAGTGTACTTACATGGCCATTAAAATTCACAGAAGGTAAAATAGAAATATTTCCTGCTGATATGACTGATATGTATTGACAGATAATTTCAGAAATGTGAAATAACTATTAAAATATCAGTTCTAAAAACATTGATTTTTGTTTCTCACCTTGACTTTGATGACAAAATTTTACTAATAATGTCTCAGGTTACTTATTTCTTATTATTTTTATTATGTATGGAAAGGGTTCTCTCTCCCCAAAATTACCTGCAACTTTTGCAATAAATGTACTTAAAAGAGCAGATTGAAAAGTTAGAATTTAGTTTTGTAAAAGAATACTACTTCATTATTGTTCTCTTGGTTTGATGATTTTTTAAAATTTCCTGTAATAAAGTTGAATATATTTCTAATTTGTGTCATTAATAATCACGGTAGAAGATAATTTATTCAACTATTAATATATTCAACCAGTAATCACTGAGCATTTGGTAAATGTCAGACACTGTGCTAGGCTCTGTGAATATATTGACATCAAGGAAATCCTCATACTCAAGGTGTCTGTAGTCAAGTTGACAGACTGAAGCTATATTTAGTACTGTAATAAATCAGAAAGAATATATCAGTTTGTTGGAATAGCATATGGTTGCCCAAACTAAACAATGTTAGCCTTGCCTTTTAAAAATATTTATTTATGTACTTGAAATATACCTGGTTTACCGGTAAACACAAATGAAAAGAAATTGAATTTATCCATATTAATGATGTCTTCAAAACATCTTCATTTTTAAAACAGAGCAAATGTTTTATATAGACAATGTGTGAACATAAGCCTCCACAAAGAACTACGTTTTGTTTATAAGCCCTTCCTTTTCCTCTGCAACAGTACAGTTAACTGAAACAGAATGGTCTGTGAAAACTTAATTTCATGCTATCGGCCAGAAAAGCACAAGAGGAACTGACAACAAAGATGTGTCTCCTGGTCAGTGTCACTGCTGAATTATAACTGAGGTTTGGATATTTTTAAAGATACCACTTTAATAATTCCCAATGTTAAACTCTTTTGGGAAAAGGAAATGCAAAAATACAAAGTATAAAACTAGTAAAATTTGCTGCTTTAATGCTGAGACAGAAACTGATCTATATGGTAAATCACAAATGGCTGATGCAAACAAGAATTTGAAGGTTATATAAGAAATGAGTGTATAAGTGAAAAGATGCACTGCACTATTTCTTTGTTCTTCGGGGAGCCCTGCTTCACTTTTGGTGGTCAAGGTTGCCTTCGGGGAGTTTGCAGTCTGTCATATCAGAGGATCCAGAACCCTGAGTTCATTGCCATTTATATGTGTAAAGTAGGAAAGGGACAATATTAAAATTCAAGAATTGATCCACTACCACTTAATAGAATTCCTCTCTGCATTAAATTATTTGACTTCCTGTTCTATTCAGGACTGTGCCATTAATATTTTTTGGTAGGCCACATTAGATTGTAGGCTCACACATAATCTATGGCCTACCAAAATATATTATTTATTTCCTGGACTCATTTAGACAACTCAGTGTAACATACTAGCACAAAAATATTTCCCAGTGGCATATGGATAATTTGAAGGATATCTTAGAATTGTACTTTGTAGTAATCTGTAAAGCATGGTACAAAGGGCCAAGAATTTGGATTCAGTTGGAATTGAGGTTAAATCCGAAATCTACCTGTATGTAATTTGTTGCTTTAAACTATTAATTTTCTAGAGATGTGTGTAAAATTTATTCCTCATGTAAAATTTATCAACATTAACTCTATAAAGTACTTTTGCATATTTTATTAATATCTAGGATATCACCATATACATTTTCATAAAATAAATGATGGCAATGATGATGGTAATTGTTATTTGATCATAGCTGTGTGTGGCTGACAGCCACAAGACTGCAGTACTTTTTATTAGGATTGATTGTATGATTGTACTTGTATTTTTGGCAATGTGCTTATATGGATTTGTGTTTTTAATTTCTTGATTTCTCCAATTTCCTTTTTGGAAGTCAGAAAAGCATTGATCATTAGAAATAATGATAATTATTCCAACACTTTCCTCATCTTCAAGTTAAAGTTCATTATCTGAGTTTATAACATATTTGAATTATCCTGAACTCTTTTTTTCTGATTCCTCTATCTTGGGAAACATATTGATAACTCTGGAGCCTCCTTTTTTTCAGGTATATGAACGGGATAATAATATATACTTCAGAGGGTTACTATGATAATTTAAATTCCATAGTATATATAGAATCATAGCTTACTATCCAGTTCTTAGGATATGATCAAAAAAGCCTTTCTCCTAAACTTTTTTTTTAATAATATACCTTATGTACTCTGAAACATCTTTTTGCCTACTGAAATTATTCTGAAATTCACAGGTTGACATATAAAATCATCTATCATTTACCTCCAAGCGAATTATGGAACTTTTCATCCCCACTTCTTTCATACACTCTATTGAATCAAATGAGATTTTATGCTAGCCCACAACCTCACTACTTATTTTCTATCTCTTTATCTGTGTTTCTCTTGGTGTCCCCTGCTGAGAACTGTTATGTTGACAGCTCTTATTCATCCTCTTTTCTAACGCTAAATGATTCCTGTCTATAAACAGCCATCTCACATTCCTATTTCCCCAGCTAATTTTACAAATTCTAATGCAGTGAAATATGATCTCTTCTTTCTTGAAGTCCTATAAACCATTATGTCTCTTATGGTATAGGCTTACCTGGGAGGTATTGTGGATCAGTTTCCAGACCACTGCGATAAAGTGGATATCTCAATTAAGTCACATTTTTTTTTAAATTTCCCAATAAACAAAAGTTGTGTTTACATTATGTTGTCATCTATTAAGTATGCAATAGCATTATGTCTAAAAAAAAAGTACATCACTTATTATAAAACACTTTCTTATTAAAAATGCTAATTATCATTTGAGGCTTCAACAAGTCCTTTGTTCTGTTTGTGAAGGGCTTACTGACTGGTCAGAGTGGTGGTTGCAGAAGGATAGGGTGGCTTGGACAATTTATTAAAATATGACAACAATGAAGTTGGCTACATTGATTGACTCTTTCTGACATGAAAGATTTCCTTATTCCATCCAATACTTTTTGATAGTGTCATACCCACAATAGAACTTTCAAAATTGGAGTCAGCCCTCTCAAATCCTGCTGTTGTTTTATCAAATAAGTTTTTGTAATAGTCTAAATCCTTTGTTGTCATTTCAACAATATTCACAGCAGTTACCCCAGGGGTAGATACCATCTCAAGAAACAACTTTCTTTGCTCATCTGTAAAGAGCAACTCCTCATTTTTCAAGCTTTATCATGAGATTGCATCAATTTAGGCACATCTTCAGCCTCCACTTCTAGTTATAGTTGTCTTACTATTTCCACCGCATCTCCAGTCACTTGATATTTTGACCTCTTCTCATGAATTATGAATATTCTCAATGATATCTGGAATGGTGAATCCTTTCCAGGCGGTTTAACTTATTTTGCCCATATGTGTCAGAGAAATCACTATCTGTGGAAACAAAGCTTTATAAAATGTATTTCTTAAGTAATAAGGCTTGAAAGTTGAAATTACTCCTTGATCATGAGCTGCAGAATGGATGTTATGGGTGTTGTGTTACTAGGCATCAAAGCAACATTAATCTTCTTATACATTCTCCATAAGAGCTCTTGAGCAACTAGGTGCATTTTCTGTTAGTAAGCAGTAGTATTTTGAAAAGAACCTTTTTTTTTTTTTTTCCTGAGCAGTAGGTCTTAACGATGGACTTAAAATATTCTGTGCATCAAGCTGTAAAAAATGTGCTGCCATCCAGGATTTGTTGTCCAATTTATAAATCACTGGCAGAGTAGATTTAGCATAATTCTTAAGGTCTCTAGCATTTTGGGTATGGTAAATGAGCATTGGCTTCAACTTAAAGTCACCAGTTACACTAGTCCCCAACAAGAGAGTCAGCCTGTCCTTTGAGTCTTTGAAACCAGGTATTGACTTCTCTTCTCTAGCCATGAAAGTCCTAGATGGCACCTTCTTCCAATAAAAGGCAGTTTTATCTACATTGAAAATCTGATGTTAATGTAGACATCTTCATCAATTATTTTAGCTAAATCTTCTGGATAACTTGCTGCAGCTTCTATATCAGCATTTGCTGCCTCATCTTGCACTTTTATGTTATAGAGACAGCTTCTTTTCTTAAACCTAATGAACCAAGCTGTTCCAGCTTCAAACTTTCTTCTGTAGCTTCCTCACCTTTCTCAGCCTTCATAGAACTGAAGATAGTTAGAGCCATACTCTGGATTAAGCTTTGGTTTAAGAGCCTGTTGTGGCTGGTTTGGTCTTCTATCCAGACCACTAAAAATTTCCTCATATCAGCAAAAAGGCTGTTTAACTATCTTATCATTCATGTGTTCACTGGATTAGCAATTTTAATTTCCTTTAAAAACTTTCCCTTTACATTCACCATTTGGCTAACTGTTTGGGACAAGAAACCTAACTTTTAACCTATCTTGTCTTTTGACATGCCTTCCTCACTAACCTTAATCATTTCTAGCTTTTGATTTAAATTGAGAGATGTGCTGCTCTTCCTTTCACTTGAACATTTAGAGATCGCTGTAGGGTTTTTAATTGGTCTGATTGCAAAATTGTTGTATCTTGGGGAATAGAAAGGCCCAAGGAGAGAGAAAGAGATGGGGAATGACTGGTAGTTGGGGAAGTCAGAGCACAGACAACATTTATTAACTTAGCCGTCTTGTATGGGCATAGTTTGTAATGCCTCCCTAAAAATTATAATGGTAACATCAAAGATAACTGATTATGGACCACCATGAAACATATAATAATAATGAAAAATTTGAAATATTGCAAGATTTACCAAAATATGACACAGAGACATGAAGTGAGCACATGCTGTTGGAAAAATGACACCAACAGACTTGGTTGACACAGGATTGGCACAAAGCTTAACCTTGTAAAAAGCAGAATATCTATGAAATGCAATAAAATGAGGTATGCCTGTACTTCTATCATGTCTATCATGGTAATTATTGTGTAAATATTTTGCTTATTCTGTCTTCTAGATTGTAAGTTTATTAAAAGAAGCTATTTTTTATATTTTTAAATTTTCTAATCTACTTGCATGGTCAGAACTCAAAAAGAAATTGTTGGAGGAATTGAAAGGGGAGTTGACTCAGACGCTATCTCAGAATAACAATCTTTAATTCATTTTGAAGTATTGTTATTTCCTCACAAAATTGATAGCTATATCTCAGTTTCACTTTGTTCTGTCTGTGTAAATACAAAACTTGAGTTTAATTAGTTGTAATAGTTATGATTTGCCTGTTACAGTTGCCTGCCCATTAATAGTTGATTGGGATGACCAATTCATTTCACAAGGGACACCGAGCATCTGTTAGATAATGATGACTTTCAGCCATTGGTAAAGATGAAAGGCAACTGTTTCTCATTATATGTAAGAGAATTTGGTGTTTGGCTAAATCAAAAGTATACTTTGCCAAAAATGGTTTCCTCTAATTATTGGAGCAGTGTGCATTTCAAAAAAAATTAATCCATTCATTTTCCTAAATGCCAGTTTAAAATCTATTAGCTGTCCTTAAAATCTTATATTTATTTTATAGCCTATTTTTTGTATTAAGTCCATGAAAAATAAAGGAGGCCATTAAATAATTGTACACTGTTGACTTGAAATCCTGAAGACACACATATGATAAATTAATGATTTAGAGAAAACAAAAAGAAAAATGTGATAGTTTCTTTCAAAGGTTCATAATTAGAGAGTCCAAGTAGAGAGACAGAAAAGATGCAAGTGTATATATAGTATGGTATCCATGTAGTCCTTTTGCATCAGAAGCGAGTCAGGAATTAAGGACCTAAGGAGATAAGCAAAGCCAGAAACAATAGACCTCTGTGTTTAGTATTGACTACAAAGACAATCGTGAAATATTGGTAACAGAATAAAAGCTGAGGAAAGTGTGGCTGTATTCCTAACATGGCTTTTACAAGGCAGTTTGTGCTTAACTAACTTGCTTGGCTGCTTGAAAATAATGCACTGTGAAAGATAAGAAAAGTGGATATAGTAGGTTTCGATTTTCATAAAAGATTTTGACAGCTTCACGTGAGAGATTAATGGCTAAGGTAGAGAACTATAGAGAAAGCAGTAAGGAGTTCTTTACATAGGAAATCAGTTCAAGAATGAAACAGTATTTGAGGATGAAAATATTTCAAGTAAAATAGAATTTAAGGGAGCAGTACACTTTAGACTTTTAATTTCAAAAAGCACTCAATTTGCATTCTTTTTTCTTTCCTTCTTCTCTAATTTATAATTCCCATGCATTTATTATATTTAATAATGTTACTTATGTGTTATGCTCGCTACAAATTATACTAAAGTGATTACCAGTGTGTTTATCCACAAAATGCAGGTAAATGTAAGAACAATGAATGACAAATATATATCTTGCTAAGAAATGAAGGAGTTACTGCCACACAGTAGGAACTCTGAACTACATAAACAGGAACGATATTTCACCAAGACCATGTTTGGATCATGAAATAAAAATGTAAAAAACCCATCTTTGAATTCATAAGAATAATAATTACAATATTATGTTGTTGAGTCAAATTAAAACCAAATGAGTAAGGTTTCCTCAGTTTAATAAAATATTTGTTAACTTATGTAGATTTTCTTTATACGACCTCTTTACCCATTCTTTATCTATTTTACCTGGCCTCTGAGTTTTTCTTACATGTTCCAGAAACATAGGAAAGAAAACGAAACCATATGAGCAGCTTCCATTTGTTTTTCTAAGACAGAAAGCAGTTTGTTCTTCTTTCAGTGTGTCAAGGCTAGAATTTAGTATCACTAAGTTATTTTTAAAGTAAAATGAACAAGAAGATAAAAGGAGACTCTGTAGACAGTGGGCAGTTCCATTTGTTCCAAATTATATATTCAATTTTTGAACCATAGAGGAAATCCAAAGATTGCTGTGTGTGCTTCAATTTAGGATAATTTGGAACAAAAGTTCTAAAGTAAAATAGAGTAAGGCTGGTGTTAATGCTGCCTCTCCTACTAAACCTGCCCTGACCTATTCTTACCCTGTTCTTTTTTCTGGTAGAATATGTCATCTTTTCTTTTATGCAGCAGTCACACAGTATTTTATTTGGCGTTCTTATAGTATTCAAAAAACTATTTTTTAAGTACCAACTACGTGACAGGTACTGAACTTCTTACTACACTTCACAATGAAAAATAAGCCAGAGTCTTGTACAGTTTAGCAGGACAATAATTGATTAAATGAGTGACTGAACAGTGCAGGGCAATAAAGAATGATGCCTAATATGCTAGGGCAGTGCAAACCTTAGGGACGGTCCATTACACCTGTCTGAGGCCATTGAATGGAAATGTCAGGGATAGCTTCCCAAAGACATGACATCTAAGGTTAGGTGCTTAGATCTTATCACATGAGACATTTCAGTCCATCTCACAAAATAGGCCTTTCAAGTGCGTATTCATATCCCCATTTTAAAGAAGCAAATGTGAAGGTTGAGAAAAATTTAGTCCCTAAATTCCTCAGGCTAGAAGTCACAGGAAGAGTTATGATTCAATCCTGTGTTAGTCTGAACCCAAAGTACAATATCCTTGAAGAAGCCATATCAGTATTTCCCCCAGATTCCAGTTCACCTGTGTTTAGAGTGATAGTGTATTTTTTTTTTCCTCTTCAGGTTAACTTTTTAGAGTGACTCAAGGAAGTAATGACTAATATCACAAAATTCTGACCTTGAGAGATGATAGTCATGGGGCTCGAAAAATATGCAGCAATCTAGTAAAGACAACTCCAGCCAGAAAGTCATGGTTGAAATTTACGGTTTTCCTAAATCACAGTGGATTTTGCATCCCTTAGAGGTACTCGCATTTCTGAGCCAGCAAGGCAGTGAGATATGACAGGTCCAGCTGTCCACTAGATGCTGCTGCTGGATGGATCCTCTAGCAAGAGAGGCATCGATATGTGGGGAGATTCTGGCACTTTCTGTAAGAAAGAGCTCAGATGAAATTAATTTAAATTATATATTGGTTTCATATTCAAAGTGTGTCACTTTTTTTACTATACATGTAATAATAAATACTCATTTTCATGTCTTGTCCATTTTTGTACCAAATATCTCCTGTCTCTCTCTCTCTCTCACACACACACACACACACACACACACGCCCCTTTTGAAGCACACATATCCCTTGAAGAAGCAAATATTTAACAATAACAAAGAGTTGATCATAAAGATATATTTTTATATTTCTCAAAATGAAAAGAAACCCTAGACTACAAACACATATTTAAAAATAAATATTTATAATATATGGATATCAGCTTAAGTTTTTCTAAAGTACATAAATATTGACTAAATACAAATGATATTCAGGCCCATAGAATTTAGTAGAATAGGGCACAATTTTTGTTTTCAAGAGAGAACATAAATATTTTAATTCGCTGATCCATGGAAATTATAATAAAGTGTGCTACATTCCAGTTGTTGTTTTAACAGAATTTAAGCAACTTTAAATCTAGACAAGATAGAACAAAGTGAAAAGATTTTTTAAGCAACTGTATTTTAAAAGTCCGTGTTCTTCAGAAAGATTGTCTTTGGGGCACTATATTCAATGTGTAAACTTATATTATAATAATTCTCACATATATTCAGTTGTCTCCTTTCCCAACCTCTAGGAAGATAGAAAGGGAAGATTAGAAGTGGAGAAATACTACTCAAATATGTTGGTAGCTTACCATAAGAAAAATATACCAAATACAGCATCTCAGACATAAATACACTTAGGTACATGATGACTTTCCAAGGACTGTGCAGGAACAGATAGTTCTAAGAAATTTATTGATCATTAATTTCCATATCTTTTTTTTTTTTAAGTGACCAACCTGCTGGAGAATGTCTGTATTTTGACTGGTTCTGGTTCCTACTTCCTGCTTTTACTGTCACCTTTCACAAAACCTGTTGAACATGTAGAATCATACCATGGGCCACGGCCCAAAGTTTAAAACTTGCAGAAAGTAAACAAAGAGGCTATTTAAAATGTTGATGTTAAAACAATATCTAGAGGTTGCTAAATTCTTTTGCTATAGAGCTGGTTTACAATTTGCTTTCTATACATCTACAGGGTGTATAGTATCATCATCAACTGATAAAGCATTAGGAATGATTTTGGGTGAGATTCCTGTAATTGTTTGTTGTATCCCTCTCATCAAGTTGAAGAATTAGTAGTATTGCTTAAATAGGACACCTTCTGGCCGGGCGCGGTGGCTCACGCCTGTAATCCCAGCACTTTGGGAGGCCGAGGCGGGCGGATCACGAGGTCAGGAGATCGAGACCATCCTGGCTAACACGGTGAAACCCCGTCTCTACTAAAAATACAAAAAATTAGCCGGGCGTGGTAGCGGGTGCCTGTAGTCCCAGCTACTCGGGAGGCTGAGGCAGGAGAATGGCGTGAACCCGGGGGGCGGAGCTTGCAGTGAGCCGAGATCGCGCCACTGCACTCCAGCCTGGGCGACAGAGCGAGACTCCTTCTCAAAAAAAATAAAAAATAAAAAATAAATAAAATAAAATAAATAGGACACCTTCCATTCCCATAGACTTATTTATGAAAACAGGTTTTCTCATGGTTTCTGTCCATAAAATCCATTCCAACAAAATCTAGGAAGAATTCATTCCGGACTTTATTTCCTGTAAGTAAAAAGTTTTGCCATTTGAGTAAGAAAGTTTTTCCATGTATCTAGATAAAACCAATTCATTAACACCTCTATTATTAACTATATTAAGTTATATATATGAGTTATATATAATATATATTAACCATATAAAGTTATCCATATATATATACATATACATATGTGTGTGTGTGTGTGTGTGTGTGTGTGTGTGTGTGTGTGTGTGTGTGTATGAGACAGGATCTGGCTCTGTTGCCCAGGCTGGAGTCCAGTGGTGTGATCTCAGCTCACTGCAACCTCCACCTCCCAGACTCAAGACTCAAGCCATCCTTCCATCTCAACCTCCTAAGTAGCTAGGACTACAGGAGCACACCACCATGTCTAGATAAGTTATGTAATTTTTTTTGTAGAGACGGGGTTTTGTTATGTTGCCCAGGCTTCTCTTGAACTCCTGAGCTCAAGCTCAGCCTTCCAAAGTGCTGGACAAATATTTATTAAAATGTGGGATACATATATAAATATAAAAGTTGTTCAATCATATACTATTAATAATTATAAAAGTTATTTTATTTTTGAATATTTTTTCACTTGTATGTTCACAAGACATATTTTAATGCTAATTTATATACAGCATTTTACAGTAGAAAAGATAGGATATCAATAAAAGGCTTTAAAGAAAAATTAGGATCAAATTATGAGGGATAAGTAGAATAATATCAGTTTAAGGAGACAAAGCAACGTAGCGTTTATTTTAAAGTAGAGTTTGTTCATCTTGTTTTAAATGGCTGTTAATGAACATCACATTTCTCTTAATTCAATTTCTTTGGACGTATTTAAAATTGAGAACTTACAGTTTTATTTTAAAATAGCAATATTGATAGTAGTAAGAAATTATAGGTTGGCAAAGACCTTGGATTATGATGAAAATTTTAGGTGGCAAGTTTTGAGAGTTCAAAGGTGTACATAATTTACAAAATTGTTTTATGAACCATACAAGCAAGAAGAAAAAAAACTGAGGTTGAGACCACCCTGGGCAACATAATAGACCCTGTCTCTACAAAATATAAAAATAAAAATATTTAGCCAGGCATGGTGGCATGCACCTGTAGCCCCAGATATTCGGGAATGTAGGACATGTGGAGAGAGGCTGAGGCGGGGGTGGATCACTTGAACCCAGGAGGTCAAGTCTGCATTGAGCTATGATTGCATCACTGCACTCCAGCCTCAGTGACAGAGTGAGACCCTGTCACTCCCACAAAAAAAAAGAAACGAATAGAATTGGTAACCCTTTACTTACATTAATGGGCTTGGGAAGATCAGTGTGCTTATGCAGTCTCTATATAGAAATTCACAATCATAACCTAGAGTTATGAAGAGCATTAACCTATAAAACATTGTAATAATTATAAAATGTTTACATTTATAATTCACTTTATAACTTCATAAACCTATCTCCCATGCACAGCCTCTTTGATCTTATACCAAAATAGAAGCTACTTAACACAGGTGATATTATCTCAATTTTGCAACTATTAAATTCTTTATGGAAGTTGAATTACTTGCCCAAAACAGTTGCTAGTAAACTAGGAATATGGTTTCTGAATGTAAGTTTTCAGTCCCAGTATAACTTTTATAACTTTTTAAAATGTAACACCAAGGCTGTCTTTTTCTACATGTTCTGCTTATAAGATGGGGAAGTATAAAAAAAAAAAAAAAAACTTTTGTGGCAGTTCAAAGGGGAGTAAATGAATGAAGTACTTTAACATATGACAATTAGCTACCTATAAAATTAGTTCTGTGAACCAGCTCTGTGCTCTGACAGTATAGAAAAATAAAGTTTTGCTACATCAAGCCAGACTCTGAATTCTTTATTTTTTTCCTTCTTCTAATTATATTTTATACATAGGGTTTTTTGTTATTGTTATTACTGGCAGTAGTATTGTTTTCAAACACAAAGTTAACCACAGGGATGTAGGGTAATAATAGTTAACCTGAATTGCATACTTACCATGCACCTCCTTCTGTCCTAAACAAGTTAAACAAACTAATTAATTTAATCCTCATAACAATTTTGTCAAGTAAGTACTTTTACTAACCCCATCTTACAGGTGAGAAAACTAAGGTAAATTAACTTGGCCCAGGTTCCAGGCCTAGTACACAAGAAAGATGACATTTGAACTCAATATTAACTATAATTACACTACACAGTTTGTTAAGGAAAAGTTATAATAAAAAATAAGATCTAGCAAAAACTCAAATTTGAGACTATTTTTAACTTAACATCTTTCAAAAATATAAAGTTTAATTTTTTTACAGGAAGCTGTTTAAAAAAACATTAATTTTTTACTTCTTGGGTATACTCCTTAATTTATATTTTAAGGCATAGTTCATACTGAATTATGGTTTAGTCCATTTTCTCGAGAAGACAGACAAATATGGGTTAATGGCTACTACAGTAACTGATTGCAAGGCTAGCTTTAATTAGTTGACTGTGTAACCATTTTTTATTCATAAAACAAAATTTGTGTTCAGAATATTTTTTATTAGGAAAAATTGCAATAAGAAAAATCCAGCAGTGCCTGGCAGGATGCTTAAAGATCAACATAAGCAGATGGGTTGGGAAGGTGGGGAACAGAATTCATTTTGCTTTTTAAATGTCTGTATTTGGTGATACTGTAAAGTAGCATAAGTTTATTATTTTTACAAAATATGAATTTAGAACCTTTCCGTATATCCATGTTATGTTTCTTATTTTATAATCTCTATTTATTAATATATGCAAATAGAATACTTTTAATGACTTCAACACAAAGATGGCTGATGGAAGGGAGACGAGCTGCAATTGCTGATACTGTTCTTACTAGAGAAGTCCATGTCCTTTATTCCCTCGATTTAGGGATAAGGTGTATGTACCTGGCTCCATCCCAAAGAGGATGGAATAGAAAGGCTTGTCTGGAGCCTAGAGCTTTATCTCAGTCATTTCTCTGGATCTGATTGCATTCCCTGTCTTTGATACTGCTATTTTAAACACCTCCTGCATGCATTTTGAATGTAGTTTTCATTCTCTTTATATCTCCTGAGGTGAAAGTCCAACTTCTCCAGGAAGCAGCTGCCAGGGAGACAGTACTGCAGACAGAACTTTCCCCACAGCGGTTCAGAGCACCTGCCAGTTATCAAAAATCTTGAAGCCCTTCCAGATCCAAATATCTCACATTCAATCAAGTCCATGTGGGAGAAAGCAAGCTGATTTAGTTGAATTCAAAAATTAAAAAGTAGAGATGACCAAGAAATTTTCTACTTAATTCATGTTTAAAGCCATTGGAACAAAGCTAGCCTTAAACCACTCAAATTTGTAACACCTTTTTTTTTTTTTTAGGACTTTTACATTCTTTGCTTCATTTATCAATTTTGTATTCATGCATTCAGTAATCTTAGAGCAGAGATGATAAGACCTATCTACTTCTCAGAATGTTTTTGTGAGTGTTAAATGAGATCATACATTTAAAAAATATTTCCATGCCTCTTAACCCACAGTAATCATTCTGCAAATGAAATTTATTATCGGGATAAGAGGATAGTAATTAGTAACAGACCAAAAATGAAGATATTTTGATATTCAGACTTTGTTAGTTTCTTTAATCATAATGTACAAGATCTCTCTTACTCTATCCATGCTTATTTTACTTCATAAATGCTAATTTACATGTTAAATTATTTACAAATAATGTATTGAAGCACCCTTTATATGTAAAAATTGTTTGGCATGGCCCCTCCTAACACAGACATATATTCTTGCTTGGAAGCTTCTTATTAATGGAAAGAATAAGATAAAGCAATTTGTGGTATTGCAGAAAAACAGTTTAATTATGAGTTAAAATGAGTGATTTTAATGTTTGAAAATGTGACTTAATCATAACCAAATTTGAATGATTTCCCAGGCATTGAAAATGTTATATATACATATATATGTATATATATAAATGGCTCTAAGTTCATATTTTATACACACATGTGTAAATATGTGTATGATACATGTGTATATATGTGTATGATACATGTGTATGTATGTGTGTGTATGTGTGAGTATATACATAAAACAAACTTAACTATACATATATGTATAGTTTGTTTATAAATATACATATATGTATAGTTAAGTTTGTTTTATATATATATACACACACATACACATATGTATAGTTTATAAATATACATATATATGTATGTGTATATATATATACACATATATATATACACACACATATATATACACATATATACATATATATATATATATAAAACAAACTTAGGGCCAGACATGGTGACTCATATTTGGGAGGCTGAGGCAGGAGGATTGCTTGAGTCCAGGAGTTCGAGGCAGCAGTGAGCTACGATCGTTCCACTCTACTCAAGCCTGGGTGACAGAGCAAGAATTTGTCTCTTAAAAAATATAGATTTAAAAAATTTTAAGTTGTGCATTAAAGTAAAACTAAACTATATGAATTAATACTATCACTTGATTACATTAAACTTCACAGATTTCAGGGAGGCGTTAAGTATAGTTCTGCATGAAAAAAGTAAGAAAAATTCACAAAGCTTAATTTTCAGTTTTTTTTTCCCATCTAATTTACAATGTAAAAATGTTTAAGATGTTCGAGGATTTGGTCTTATAATCAATAGTGGCTGATAGTTTTCAATCTTGTATCCAAAATATTTTAAAAATAAGCATATTATCCCAAATTGCTAGAGTGAAATACATAGAAAATAGAATTCTTTTTCCAAAAAAATAAGAAACCAATGCTACTTGTTTTTTTTTTTCTTTTTTGCTATTACACAAGAAGTAAAATATACCCAACATGGCATAACTCCCATTTTGAAAATAAATGTACATGTTTTATTGATATTACTTTGGTTCTAAGGCCTGAAGATTTAGTGTAATTATTTCATAATAAGTTTTTCTCATATAATACAAATGTTAATAAGCAAGTCATCTGTTAGTTACTTAACTAACAGATGTATCTCAGTGTCTTCACTGTAAAATGGGTATAATGATAATAATAATAGTTTTTGATAGA
Source organism: Pan paniscus (assembly GCF_029289425.2). Taxonomy (NCBI): domain Eukaryota; kingdom Metazoa; phylum Chordata; class Mammalia; order Primates; family Hominidae; genus Pan; species Pan paniscus. Next base: position 154,947,059 of record NC_073249.2, read on the forward strand.
ACCTAACTCAAAGTCTTGTTTTGAGGATTGAATGAAAAATATACATAACATGCTTAAAATGTATCTGGTGCATAGTAATGTTAACATATTACTATTGTATACTGAACAGTATTGAACTGTTAGCTGCTGAAGTGCAGTTCTCACTTAGATATCACCAGAACATATTTTAAAATACAATTCTTATCATCTCTAAGGATGAGGACTTCATTAAATAATTGAAGTTCACTGGACAAATTGTTACCATGGATTTCCCACCACCCTTCACTGTCTGCCACCTCTGCCACACCTGCAAAAATAGAAAGATAATAAGAACCATTTCTGTGTCTGAGTAGTTGTAAAAGAGAATTTTAAATATTGTCAATCATAAGATTATATAAAGTGATATTATTATCTAGGAAATATTTATATAACCATACAATTTATGTATACATAGATACATGTTATCTAGGAATCAACTCTCATGAAAGATATCAAGAAGAGAGTGCCCTAAAAACAAAGGTAGGGGAGAAAGATGGTAGAATTTCTGTTCTCTTCCATATAATCTCTGCTTTACTTGCCTTACCTCATTTGGTCTTGAAATTGGGATATCAAAACTCTCTTTGTGTGCAAAATCAGCATGGAGATTGTGTGGGGTTCTGAACTCTGTTAATATGCTTTTGAAAGTTCTCCTTCTGTCAAATTTAGGACTTTATGATGCAATGAAGAGACAGCAGTAAAGGTAGCTGGTAAGTCTCTTCATAGGAATATTATTTTCACTCAGTTTAGCTTTGAGTCCAAGAGAAAAATGTACTTTTTATTTTTTATTAATTGGTGCCTTTAATAGGAGCTTTCATTAATCAAAATGTCTTGAGAAAGCTGTTCTTTCTCCATACAGCTGAATAAATTCTGCTGTGTGGAATACTGGTAATGGTGCTAACGCTTATGTTTTTGGACTGTGCAACAAAGAATTTGAGATATAAGTGGACAAAATCATTCCTCAGCAGCCACAGGCTTTTTGACTTAACTGAGCTTTAAAAAATAACAAATACCCTAAATATGCTATTTTTCACTACACTCTCTGATGTCCACCTTTCCAATTTAATCACCACAGGAGTTAGTATCACAGGCATATTCTGTTAGAATTTTCCTAACAGTTTGATCAAATAGCATCTCACCCAATGGGACTTCATACCCCCAAAACAGAGACCTGCCTAATGCGTAGTAACATCCTTTAAGGGGGCCCCTAAAACGAATTTAGGCAGCAGTGCCATTCTTATTAGAAAAGAATTAAATATCGTTAGCCTGGGTTTATATAATTAACAACCATGAAGCAAAAAGAAATGTTCAAGCTATTTCCTATGTATTTTCCAATAGCCAGATGTTTGGAACTATGTGCACAAAATATCCAGATGACTGACTGAAAATTTAAGTATTTATCATGATATTTGGTATAGTGTCAACAGAGCATATGCTGAAGAGTGTATTTTTGGAACTGTTTTATTCATCTCCTTGCAAAATAGGTAGTCTAGCAGATTTTTAAAGTGAAAGATAAAAACCACTATCAAGGAAAGCTATGCCATACTCGATTAAAGGATATATTTATTATTGAACATTTTTATTCAGATTATTTCATTGTCTATATTTCAAAGGGACCTTAAGATCACTTGCTGCTAAAATGTTCCATTTTGAAGTCCAAAGAAAAAAGATCTGAATTTGTGACCAGAGAAGTGTTACTTCATGCTGTCCCATTAATGATCTGACCACCCTCACTTCACTGAACTCCCCCTTACACCCTAATTCCTCCATTCTAAACAGGTAGTCCCCCTGACTTGCTGCTGCTTGACTCTAAAAATACTAGCATAGTCTGTCACTGTGGTTAAGAATGCAAGCCAACTGGCTTTGTTCAATCACAACCTGCCAGTACCTTTGCTTCTTCATCTAAAAAATTAAGATAATAGTAGTATCTGGCTCATAGGGTTATGTGAGGCTTAAATGGTATAATAAATGTAAAATGCCTAGCAAACCTCCTAGCACATACTAAGCAGAATGTCTAATGGTTTAAAAGGGTTTCTGAAGTGTAGAGTCAAATGTTGCAGTTCTTTCTTATTTCAAGTAGCTATGTGTATGAATGATTTTCTTGATCTGCCACTGGCACTCTGCCCACCCCTGCCCCTGACTTGCCTTTTTTTCTGATCACTGAATTCTTAGCTTAGTTCTTCACTTACTGATTTAGATTGCTTAGCACATCCTCTGTATCATTCACCAGTTATTGTCTGTACTACATATATCTGCATTTAATTACATGTAATTATAGTTTACATGGGTGTGACTTTGCTTTTCCAACTATGCCTCACTTTGGGAATTTTGATACACTTTATCATATTATTCCTTTCTCCAAAATTTTCCTAATTTTTACCTTCATTTATCCACTCAACACACGCTTATATTTATCGTTCATTATTTTTAGGCCCTTGGAATATATAGAAGCAACCAAATAGACAAAATTCCTGGATCTTGCTTCTAGTGGAAAGAGACAGACAATAATCAATCAAGTAAATAGATAATATGTCTAAAGGGAGTGTGGGAACAGTCACGCTATTTTTGCTGTTTGATACATTAGGTCATTTAATGAAGACCTAAGGAAGATAGGGAGCAAGTTATGTAGAACTTTAGGGGAAAAAAGTTGCAGGGAAGAAATAGCAAATACAAACTAACTGAGGCAAGAGAATGCCTGACTTGTTGGAAGCACAGCTAAAGGACCCCAGCCTAGAGCAGAGTAAAGTGGAAAATAGGAGTGGGAGGTAAAGTCAGAAAAGCATCAGGGGACCAGACTATATAAGGCTGTGTTGACTACTATCAAAATTATAAATTTTCTTATGAATTAAATAGAAGGCCTGGAGTTGTTGATGATCTGATTTGAACTCTATAATGTTCATTCTGCTTATTGTGGGAAGAATGGACCTGGCTACAAGGGTCAAGGGGAGAAGCCAGAGACTCTCAGAGAATCTCAATAATCCAATTATAATGACAATTTAATTACTACATTTTTCACTCCCTGTTCTGCATGATGGCTGTTCATACGCATGCTTTATCATCCTTGCTAAATTATAAATTCTGTTTGGGCCAGGATTCCAACAAATTTATATTTGTAGACACTAGACTTTTTAAACCAAGAAAAAAAAAATGTTGGTACCCAAAGAGTACAAAAATAAATTGCTATCATGCTCCTTTACTTGGCTCTCACCCTCCACCCCATTGTACCCTACATAGCTTCCCTCCTTACAAAACTTCTTAATACAGCATACACATGTCAAGCAATATCTCTTTGTATTGCAAAGGAAAAAATAGGATGTAGATGGAGAATGAAAAGGAGGTACAGAGGAAGAAGACATAGTTCTTATTCTCAAGGAATCTTTATAATGACCAAAAAAAAAAAAAAAAAAAAACACCTACACATGCATACAGCCGTGTGTGTGTGTACGTGTGTATGTTTGGCCTATTCACATATTCTATGTAGTCATCTCGTACTAGATCTTTAAACTACATGTATTCTCTATATGATTTCATAACATAGCCAAGCCTATGTAGACTTGCTATTCAAAATTTGTAAAATTCCATGTATGGTAATTTGGGTTATTTATATTCTAACATAATAGTGTAGTTTGAGAATAATTCTACAAAATTCAGCAAAATTTCCAAAAGGAAAATTCTTTTTTTCTGATTGTCATTCAAGAGTATTACTAATGTGTATCTTAAAAAACTTTGAGTTGGGAACAATGGCTATTACAAAATAGAGTTATTGAAGCCAAGGAGACATAAATGATGCCTTTTTTCATTTTTTTCATCATGAAGAAATTGAATTCTATTCTTCTGTGGCAGCCCATGTCATGCCAGAATTGAGGAACAGTGCTTATGCTAAGACTACTGGTTAATCTCTGCAGTTTCCCTAATACCCCCCAAATAAAGGTAAAGCTGCTACTGCCTCTAGGGAAATGGAAATGCCCAATAGAGCATTCTAAATCAGACTTTCATGGTAAAACATCCACTAATAATTAATTTTCTGCTTCCTTTAGACTAGGACAGGTTAAGCAGTTGGTCACATTCAGTAAATAAGAAATTACTTGCAGTAATTTCTGCAACATTCTAATCATTTTCCCATTTCTGAAACCTATTTTAAAAGTCTTTGATCTGCATTACAGTGGAAAGGATGTTGAATGTGGAAAGAGAAGACTTGATTATGAATTCAACATTGGCACCCACTAATATCGTGGCTTAGGCCGGTCATTTAACCTAAACATCTCCATTTATTTTCTAGTATCAAGAGCTTTGCAATCTATACCCTGAAAGAGTTGTTATGAACACGCAATAGAAAAACATACGAAGGCCATAGATGCAGAGGTCCCACAGAAACACTTGATGAATGCAGATACTAAATGACACACTAGAATTATCACAGTCCTAGCAGTGATATTTCAGAGTTCTGTCCTGTACCAGCACAAATGTGATCTGTGAAATGGGAAATATGTACCCTCTATCTTCTTTCTGCATATTATTAAGAATGACAATATGCTGGAATTATTTAATTACATCATTAAAGGGGTTTTATTTTCTTTATTAAATACATAAGGACAAGCTTTTCAATTAACAGTGACCTTTATGACTTCCGTTTTGTTTTCTGTAGATGGCAAAGCTGACTGCAAATTAGATTCTGCAATGTACCTTGTTCCTTACTTTTTCACCCACTGATTAGTTTCATACAGTTGACAGCAGCCCACCCTGTTGCTTTCAGCTTACAATTTTGTAGCAATCTCAAACACTGTGTTCAATCCCCCAAGGTGTTCTGTGGAAATGCTGTCAAACTATTTTTATGTATGTGTGTTTTCGTTCTGTAGCTGTGCTTTGTACTTATTTAAGAAAACCAGTCTTTAATTTGTAACAGAACATTTTCAAGATGAAACGGAATTCCAGGCCTCAGCAAAATTACTGGTATATGACCACGGCCTTCTTCTGTTCTAAAGCTTGATGTGCCTGACTACTATTAAACACAATGCTGTATTTTTTAAACCTGTTACAGAATATGACTAAATAAATGGCTGCAAATTTGACCTTAAAATCCAGTAATTGTCATTACGCTTGTCATCATCATGTGGATCCAGTTTTATTTCTCCAATTCCATCTCTCATGCCTTTTACCATATATCTCATGGTTATTTGTAGTTCCCTGAAATGCCTATTTCTCTCATGTTTACCTGGTGTTGCCCACATATAGCATCTCTGTCTAGAATGCCATATCTTACAATACTTATCTCTTTATCTCAGACATTGCCTATTTCAGAAGGCCTTTATGCCTTCAGCGCCCTGAGTCAAGTAACTTTCTTTGATCTCTCATGCATCCTGTGTGTGATTTCATAAAAATATTCTCCTTTCTGTATGGTAATAATTGGTTTGCTCTTGTGTCTTCCTCACTAGACTAAAACTTGTAGACAACAACAGACAATACCTATTTAAATCCATAGATCTCTTATAAATGTTTGCTAGCTAAATGAATGCTTTATAAAAAAGTATTGATCAATAAATTGCAAAAACAAGCAACATTATTAATAAAAGTGTTATACTATCTTTTTTATATCTAATGACTACAGCAATCAGTAAACATAGTTTATAGTTTTATCAGTGAAACATAGTTTACAGTTTCAGTGTACAAGCTTACCACTGTGCAAATGCAAGCTATTTTAAAAGTAAACCCTTATAGGCCGGGCATGGTGGCTCAAGCCTGTAATCCCAGCACTTTGGGAGGCGAAGGCAGGAGGATCGCCTGAGGTCAGGAGTTCAAGACCAGTCTGGCCAACACAGTGAAACCCCATCTCCACTATAAATACAAAAATTAGCTGGGCACAGTGGCAGGCGCTTCTAATCCCAGCTACTAGGGAGGCTGAGACAGGAGAATTGCTTGAACCCAACAGGTGGAAGTTGCAGTGAGCCAAGATTTTTCCACCGCATTCCAGCCTGGGCGACAGAGTAAGACCCTGCCTCAGATAAAGAAAGAAACAAATAAATAAATAAATAAACCCACCCTTATATGAGTCTATGATTTCTGCATCTGGTACATTATATTCAGTATCAGATTGGGTCAGGTCAGTCTAAGTCATGACCTTTACTGCTTCTCATAATTTCAAACAAAGAAATAGGCTTTAATGCAGAAAATTGTTTAAACTAATTTAGCTTTATTTAGATGTGTCATCCAGACAGAATGAAAAAGGCTTTTGACTTTCAGTTGAAACACACACACACGAACACACACACACACACACACACTACACACTTAAAAAAACTGTATGCAAGTATTGTTTCACATTTGCATTGGGAATGGAAGATGCATCAGTATGTTCATGTTTCCTGAGTTAATGTCTGATGTTTGCATTTGATGCTGTGCTATTATTCAGCAAAAGAAAATAACACTCAGAACAAAATAATGTTGTCTCTCATTTTTATTTTGATTAATAGTGTTGTATCTCTTGTAATTTGTAGGTGTTATTTGGAAGATGGAGCTTCAAAGGGTGCCTGGCTGAACCGGTCAAGTATTATTTTTGCGGGAGGTGATAAATGGTCAGTGGATCCTCGAGTTTCAATTTCAACATTGAATAAAAGGGACTACAGCCTCCAGATACAGAATGTAGATGTGACAGATGATGGCCCATACACGTGTTCTGTTCAGACTCAACATACACCCAGAACAATGCAGGTGCATCTAACTGTGCAAGGTATGTATTTTCAGAACTGCTATATTGTGAAAGACTGTGCTTAGAAATGTTTAATATTTAGGTATCAAAATGACTAGGAAGCAGTTAACAATGTTGAAATATTTGTTGTCATTGAAATATTTGTTGAATTATATTGTCATAGTTTTCAGGAATTTACATTCCTAGATATCAGAAAGTCATTAAGAGTCATACAGACAGAATGAAAAAGTCTTTTGACTGACTTTCAGTTGAAACATACACGCGCACACACATACACACATTTAAAAAAAGGTATGCAAGTATTGTAGTCATTAAGAAGTGTAATGACTATTACAGGCATACAAATCCCTACTTACAAAGATAAAGAAATATCCATTAACACCATATTATGACACTTGTAACTGATTCACCTCATATCTTCCTTTGATTCATCCCTTCAATAAATCTTTGGGAGCCCATGATTGATACATTAAATGTTTGAAACCTACAATAGATACGTGAAAATATTAGAACTTTTTGAAATATGCACAGTAACTCTTTAAATGCAATCCTCCAAGCATGCAAATACTCTGTCTCAATCCAACCTCTGTTTACTTTGATTCAAGTCACAATGAAAAGTAGCAGCCTTCTAGGATTTCTTTATTTAAATATAGAGTAATTGAGAAAATATGTACACAATGGTTTATATTTGATTTACTTTCAGTAGATCATAAATTATGCTAGCTAACTTTCAATCTCCAGATACAAACAGAATCATCAAATTATTTTATTTATCTTGCATATTAAAATGTAAGAGCATAAGTCCCCTAAAATACAAATGGTTTTCAAGAAAAATGTAATTATTATGCTAGGAGAATGGAAAACGTTTATTTTTTGCCCTTTTACATTATTTCTTTCTGCTTTATAAATTAATCGTGTGTTGGTTGTTTAGAAATATTATGCTCTGTGGAAATAAAACTGAAGTTGCCTTATTTCTAAGTAAAATTAATAACAAATTATGTGATAATGTGGTGCCAGAGCATGCATGTTTTATTCCTAATAGGAAAGTTCAGTGAGAAAGTCAGCTGTACTCTCTTTGAGTTTACCCTTCAATAAGTCAAGGCTGAAAATTAACTTAGGTGCATAGCTTAAGTCTGAAAAAGATTGTTAATCTATAGACTTATTAACTGAGCTTTATTTCCTTATGTAAAGGTAAACTTGAATTCAAACACAGCTTCAATTGTTAGTACAGTAAATATTTTAACTGTGGTGAGGTTAAACTTCTTAAACAATTAACTTTAAGGAGGAAAGTATAAATTGAAAAATAAGTCAATGAATTTCCTCAGTGATTTTTCTTTTTTTTTACAGATTATTGTAGACTGTGATGATGTTCATTATTTAAAAGTGGTATATCAGAATATAATAACATTTTCACAAAAGTTCATCTTTAATCAGAGATTATTCAGGGACTCCAGAGGGTGGGAGTTAATCCACCTTCAGAAACCGACATGAGATTGTAAGACAAAACACATTTCTTATGTTATTCAAGCCTAATCTTGTTCTCTTGTTCAGTTCTCTGCCCTTTGACTTGAGTTTCTAGCTCAAAGACTCTAAAAGATTTTCATTATGTGAAAAAAGAAAGTATACTTGAACAATAATATGTTCGAGTTACTTAAGACACAGACATTTGGCTTGTACATTTTAAACTTGTAGGTTTAAATGATATATTTCTGAAGAATAAATATATCCCATTTTCCTTTTTCCATTCTCTCTTGTTCCATATTAGGTCTATATTTTAAATACCCAGACTATCGGTATTTAAGACCAGCCTAGGTACATATTTAATTGTCATAGGATTTTTAAAATAACTTTATATTACATAGGTTGTTTAATATTGTTCACATTTTTCAAACTGCTACATGTCTTACTATAGTACTCTTTTTTGCTGGTCATTAGACGATGGTGAACTTTTGAGCAGTTACGAATGTACTTATTGAATGTTCCTTCAGTATAATATTTTATTCCTCTAGAAAAAGAAAAATCCATGTTACTGTTTTGAAAGTACAAGATTGGATAAAATTAAAAGCTACTAATTTTACAGTATTTATGAACATAATTACTTATTAGAAGTTGATTGACATGTAGGCAGTTTTCAAATTACATTAATAAAGTTCAGGGAATACATTAATAGGCTTGTCAGTCAATTCAAGTACTAAATAAATGTCATAAAAAGTCAACCCCACTTAAGCTACATTTCTTCTCAATGAACAAAAGTAAACTGATGTGTACACCTCTTCAGTCCCTAAATTTGTGAGATTGTCTGATGCTCAGGGGTATCAGCATAGTTTTGAAGCATATGCTCTTTGCCTAACAATCTGACAATCCTTTATTCACCAAGATAAAGAAGCTTAGCAACTGAGGGAAGACTGTATTAATCACTGATGTCAAACATATATTGGCTGGTAAAAACAAAGCTCATCTTCAATTGTTGCATGTACTCCAGGGAACTATTTTTTTTAAAATCATTTTGAAAAGGGATAAAAAGGGGATATATTATCAACACAGACACTATGTTTGAGAAATTTATTAGTGCTATTGATTTCTTAGAGCTATTAATATAAATAAATGGAGCAATGGAGGAGGGAAAACACTAAAGTAGGAATAGGAAAACCCGCATTCTAATCTGGAATTGTCCTGCATAAGCTAGGCAATTATTAAGTCTCTCTGAACTCTGGCTTTCTCATTTCAAAAGAGACATAAGACAAGAAGATCTTTAAGGTCCACACCAGTCAAAAAAAGACAAATGACAACAACAAACAAAAACAAAACAAATAAAAAAATAACAAAAATCCCACGTCAATTATTTGCTTTGATTTAATGGGAAAAAATGTTTAAGTTAAAAAAGAAAAATATTTTATAACTTTTATTGAACACCATGCAAACTAATGTTTACATATAGCTCCTGTTACTACTTACTCCACAAGTACATTTCATTTCTCTTTATATTTTTTCTTTATCCAATGGAGCTGAGCAACCTATGTATTTATGAAATTTGGAGAATGTGATAATTTGGAGCCTGGCTTTAAAAGGGTTGAAACTGACTAATAGAATTAATAATAAAATAATTTTTTTCATTACCTATATATAACATGGTTTTGATAAATCAAATGACCTATTATTCACTGTTTTGAACTATGTGATATATTTACTAAGAACTAATTTCTTTGTTTATAAGTATAAAAGTGTGTGAGGTTGGAGGACTTGTTATGAAGCAGGAGCTCCTTATTACAATACTGTAATGTTGAGAAACATGAAATATAGACACTGCCCATTTGAATATACGTCAGGAATTGTGCTATGTTTAGAATGTGTCCCCCAAAGTTCATGTGTTGGAAAATTAATCTTGAAAGGAACAATGTTTGAGGTGCAGTCAAATAAAAGCTGGTTATTCATTCATGAGAGCTCTCATGAATGGGTTAATATTGCCGTCATGGGATTGGGTTAGTTGTTGTGAGAGTGGGTTTGTTATAAAAGTGAGTTAGGCCCCCTCTTGCTTTCTTGTTCTTGTCCATCTGTTTTCTGTCATGGGAAGATGCAGCACAAACGCTCTTGGAAGATGCTGGTACTATGCTGTTGGACTTCTCAGCCCCCAAAAATATGAGCCAAATAAGTTTCTGTTCATTATAAATTACCTGATCTGGGATATTCTGTTATAACAACATAAAATGGACTAAGACATGGTTCCTACTTTTAGTTCTCCATGACGTTTAAAGTCTAGATTGTATAGAGCACAAATTAGACACTCATAGATAGCGTGTATTAAATAAACATATGAAATGTTTACTGTTCAACTCATTCCCTTTCAAGGGAAAACTCTAAGTTTTCTCTGGTCAGAGTAGAAGGAGATTTGACTAGCACATAACTCTATAATCAAAATAACTTCTCAAAGGTATTTAACTTCTCCAGGGTATTGCAATTTCCTTAGGGTACATAACTCACCTAGAGTATTTGTAATAGGTGGGGTGCTACACTTCCCTTATCAAGGGTGGGCTTATTTCTCTAGAATCTGGGAGTGTAGTTAGAAGACAACATTCCGGGCCTTTTGAGGATAGCCTCAGCTGCAGAGAGCCTCCTTGCTGAAGTCAAGCCCTGCCTAGAGCAGCCAACACCCAATGACTGCTTGAGGCAAGGAGTATAAAGACCTTTTCCTTTTAGCCCAATGTAGGACAGCTTTGATGGGCCATTTTAGGTTCAGAGCTCCTCATGGGCAGCTGAGGCTATTGTCCAGACTCCATTGCAGCTCTACTTCTTACTATATTCAAGCCCATCTCCTTCTTCTTCCATCCCCAGTAGCTGATCACAAGGATATTTCCTAATAAACATCTTGCACTCTAAACTCTATCTTGTTTGAATTCGTTTCACAAAGATCCTAAAGTATGACAATATCAGATCCATATCTCTTGCTTAGTCATTGTTTTGAGAAAGCCTTTATAAAGTGAAAAGGCATTCAAACATCATTTATTATTAATATTCTATTTTATGTTAAAACGGATTTGAAGTGGCTTATGGAGGAGTATTCAGAACACCAAGATAGATAGGAAGAACAAAATAAACAAGAGAAGAGCAGGATGCAGTCAGAGGTGAGGTTAGATCATAAAATTTGTAATATGATTTTCATATACTTTCAGAGCATGTCAAAAATTTATTTCTAAGATTTCTGAAAGCCGATATATCTAGAGAAACAGAATCAGTTATTCATTTCATAGTTCATAGGTTAAAACTTACTTTTCTCAGTACTCTGATCCTGTTATTCAGAATAAAGTAGCATTTCTGCCATGAGCTATCTCAGTGCATCACGTGAGGTATAAGGAACATCTCTTTGGTACACATAGCGTTCATTCATAAGGCTTTTACTTATAACAGCTTTCAATATAACCTGAAGAGCAGGGAAGTAAAAAAAAAAAATTAAAAATAAATTCAATAAGATGCCATTCCAATAACAGGGAGATAGCTTTTTGATTACCACCTTAATCTATGAATAAATTTTAGAACCTATCCTTCTTAGGCAAAACTCCACAAATATTATTTCTCCCAATTAGTCGTTGAAGAGTAATTCAAGTGCAGATACTTCAAAGTTATACTTACTAATGATTATCTGGAGAGCAATTACTCTATGTGGCCACAAGTATAAAGCCATATTCTCCAAAGATTAGCACATCTTTGTCTAATGTTAACATCCTTTCAATGAATACTAAGGCCTTGACAAGGTGCACACTGAAAGAGAAGGACACCACACTCTGTTCCAGTTTGAGCTGATGGGAATAAACAGCATCACAGGACATGGGCCTGCTTTTCTCAAAAGACCAAAAGAAGAAAAAAAAAAAACAGCAATGGTGAAAAAAGCATGAAAAAATACTACAAACATTGGACAATTCAAGCCATTGTGCTGCAACAGTGAAAATTTCAAAAGTTTCAACAAGTCAAAAAATGAAACCAAAGAAAAATTATCACCACTAACAAAAATTTTACAGAGCTACAGATGTTGAAACAGTCATTGTCTGGATGCAATAATGGCTCATGACAAGACTCTCATATTGGATCCTAGTCTGTTTTATTCAGGATCTATTTTTACCTGTGGAGGAGATCAAGATTATACATGGGAACCCAATCTTGGACATGCTCCAAAACACAAAGAAATGGACAAAGATTCAAACCTCATGCTGTTAATATTTTTAGCATGGAAACAATAATAAACCATATGAAATAAAAATGGCTTAATAACCCGTTATGTGTCGTTACCCTACCCAAAATATCTTTATCTTTAAGGAATGCACCTTCATACTTACAAAACATAATCTTAGATAAATGAAAAAAGATAACTTGTTAGTGGAGCTACTACCAGTAAAAACTAGGAGTAGGTGTCCCAAAATTGTCCATGTTTTTTTGTACATGATCTATAGCTTCTTTATATCAATAACTAGATAACAAAGCTACATTTCTAAGAACATATATGATAAATACCTGTTATCTGCTTGTAAGAAAATGCTTATTATTTGCTCTCTATAATTTGGCTAAAAGTGATCTCAAATATTTAAGATAAACATTACATGGATAGGGGTGTACATACTCATTCTTATTCCCTTTGCAGGGGATTCCGACCTGTTCTACCATAAATCATTATTTACTTACCCCATTTACATTATAGTGCAGGTCCAATGGAAGACAAATTATACTGAGCTCAGGCAGACTAATCAATACCTGACTACTGATCACAGGGTGAAAGACCAAGTAAGTTCAATTACTGATAACAATAAGACTGTATTAGTCCCTACAAATTTTCCCCACAATGAAGTAGTAACGATGGAACTAGGCCTAAGAACATTGCATTGCTTTTTTCTATTTCTATTGATCTGAAATGTCCAGTTTTGCAATTTATGAAGACAGGATCTTATTAGCATTTTGGAAGATATGCCTCATTAGTTAACAGGACGATCATTTTATATATATATAAAACAGTGAGATGCTGTCTCAGGAAAAAAAATATATATAGGTATATATATACAAATATGTGTATATATATGTGTATAGATGTGTGTATATATATACACATATGTGTATATATACACATGTATACGTGTGTGTATATATACATATATACATGTGTGTATATATATACATATATACATATATACGTGTGTATATATACACATATACATATGTGTGTATATATACACATATATACATATGTGTGTATATATACACATATATACATATGTGTGTATATATACACATATATACATATGTTTGTGTATATATATGTGTGTGTGTGTGTGTGTATATATTTATTTATTTATTATTATTTTTTTTTTCCTGAGACAGCATCTCACTCGGTGTCCAGGCTGGAGTGTAGTGGCTCAGTCTTGGCCTACTGCGGCCTCAACCTCCCTGGCCTCAGGTGAGCCTCCCACCTCAGCCTCTCATGTAACTGGGACTACAGGTGTACACCACTCTGCCTGGCTTTTTTTTTTTTTTTTAGAGATTGGGTCTTGCCATGTTGCCCATGCTGGTCTCAAATGCCTGGGCTCAGGCGATCTACCCACCTCGGCCAGCCTCCCAAAGTGCTGGGATTACTGACATGAGCCCCTACGCCTGGCCAGGACTACCATTATATTCCCCAGGTACTTTATCCAGTAGGAAATATTTAATCTGTTGAACTATATGAAGCAGTATTATTGAGGTCTAGAGAGACAATGGTCTGATATCTAAACAATTTAGAATAGTTATGCCTAATTTGGGAAACTTGGGAAAAGTAAGTTTTTCAGGTGTCATTCGTGATCTTAGACTTTAGCAAGATTATTTCCACAAATATACCTTCACAGACAAATTCAGAATCAAGGTTGTTTTCCCAAATGTACCTTCACAGACAAATTCAGATCTAAGATTATTTTCCCAAATATACCTTCACAGACAAATTTAGATCCAAGATTATTTCCCGAAATATACCTTGACAGAAAAACTCAGGTTCACCATCTGTGCTTATGTGGGGTAAGCTTTTTTAGGCAAGGAAATCTTGCATAACAATTAAAAAATTAATGCATTTTTCAGGTGGACATTTTCAGCTTTCTTTTCACACAATCCCTTCTGGCTAGAATTGCTATGGTTACATGGAAGGATATATCAGACCAGATTCTAGGAATTCATTATCTCACTTTTCTGTGAATATATTGACATTCATTAGGTTATGGGTTTAGCTACTATGATTTACAAGATATAAGGTGAATTGAGCTACTTTTAGTAAAATTCTTGTTTGAATACAAGCTTGTCTTCCAGAATACACATTATTTTCTTCTAAATATTCTAATATTCAGAATTATTGAACATTACTTTTCTACAGTTGGGAATAAAGAAGTAGCAGAAAGAGAAAGTAGATTTCAGTAAATAGTATTTTACTTCCAAAAGATTTTCTATGTAAATATATAGATCATATATTCCTAAGCAAAATTATCACATGAAGTTTTATGTATTGCCTAATGTAAGGTCTGATATTAGAACAATACTTTAGATCAAAACTGTGCCAAAATCCATAATGCACTTCTTCCTCTACACAAAGGGAATTACTAAGTTGATAATATTTTCTTTTACATTTTCAATTTGTTGTTACTTGCCAATGAAAGACAAGTAGGGAAGAGCAAAAAAAAAAAAAAAATCATATCGATAGCCACCACACATTGTCAGCTTCCATCTGAGTCATCTCTTTTTTTTTTCCTATAGAAGGAACTTTGTGAGTTCATAGCAGAAAGGAGGAGCACTATTGGAATTTAAATAAGCATCTTTGCTAACTAGGAAATTATACCAGCAAGGAAGATTCTAATTCAGTGTCTTGGATCTACTCATGAGATGAATAATATGTTGAGAGGGTGGTAGAAGAGGGCCAAAAATCAAATAATTATACAGCTTGTGGTCAGTGTTGATGAGGAGAAATGTTGCCCTACTTTATCCTTTTTTTTTTCCATGTTTTCAGCTTGAATTAGAGTGTCAAGTATTCCATAAAAACATATCTGGGAATAGGATATATAAGAAAGAAGAAGAATATTAT
This sequence comes from Pan paniscus, assembly GCF_029289425.2. Taxonomy (NCBI): domain Eukaryota; kingdom Metazoa; phylum Chordata; class Mammalia; order Primates; family Hominidae; genus Pan; species Pan paniscus. The sequence continues at coordinate 154,962,352 of NC_073249.2, forward strand.
ATATTATTCATTTGGAGACTGAGGCAATATTTCTGTTTTTGATAACACACAGTCCAAAATTACAATTTGAAAATAATTTAAAGTAATTATCCCTTTAAGCAAGATTTGCTGCCTTTAAAAGTCCCTTGAATGATTAATGGATATTTCTTACAATTCCTGAAGCACAGAGTTTGATAAGTATGTCAGAGCTCAGCAGACTGATCACATTTTCATGTTCTTGGTAGTAATTCTTAGTTTTGCATGTGAAATCTGTATTGGAAAGTGGTTATATTTGTTGCCTATCTTGGAGTATATTCATTTTCTCTTAAAAAAAAACAAAGAAAATAACTGTGTAAGTAATACATGTCAAATCCCAGTGCAATGTACACTATCACTATGAAAATCTCTCTATAAATAAAAGATTACTAACCTCTAGCTGACACATTTATTTTAAGAAACACTGCAAATAAAACCTATGTCTGGTGAAATAACTTTTCTTCTTGGAGTCATTTTAATGGGATTTGATCTATGAAATAATTTTTCTGTTTTTTTCCCCAAATCATGTATATAATTAAGATATCACTATAAAGGCAATTAGGAATTTACTGTTTTCATTAGTTAAATGCCAACTGACAATACTCTTTGTAACCATTATGTAAAGCAAAGATAACATTTTTCAGGAGAAAATTTGAATCTGCTAATATTGTTTACTGTATGATCTGTAGTAGAAAAATAAGGATTAATCATATGTAGCACCAACAAGAAAATGGACACAATTAAAACTGGTGGCAAAGCTTAGTTTGCAGAATTAGAGTGAGGCTATGTTCCAATATCTCTCTTCCCATACTTCGCCACCCATCCCTTCAGCATCTTCTGGTTAGTAATCTAGCAAGAGGTTAGAAGTAGAAAGATTCGGGGAAAAAGGGACCATGCACCTGCACTAAGTTGTCGGTTTTCTAGCCCGCATTGGTAGGTTGGCATTTAGACAAGTGGCCCTTAAACAGTTTGTGGTCGTGAACCCATTTGAAAATCTGATGAAATTTGTAGACCCCTTCTCTGGAAAAATACACATACCTTTAGCATACTTCTTTACATGAGCACAGGCTTATGAACACCGTAAATCTATTTGTGGACTCCAAGTAAGATCTCAAGTCAACTTCTTGAGCGTGATGACTAGGTCTTATTTTATTTTATTTTATTTTTTGACTCTCAACCAGGATGGTGTCTGACAAATGTTAGAAACTCAGTAGAGTTTTATTGTTTTTATAAATGCACGTATTTCTTTCAGCCTAGCTTCATGCCAATCGTTTTGCTTAAGCTGTGACTTAGTATGTTGATGCTATCTTTAGGACACATAAGACCGTGAAGGCTGACATAATAAGAAGAAAAAAAGGATTAGTTAGACATTCATGACTTAGATTGCTTATTTTTATTTGAGGCCAAAACCTTCTTATTCTCTATAATTTCCATATTTTCACAAGTGTAGAATAGTGAATGCGTGTTGTAGTAAAAAGTAACAAATAAGACACCAGCATTCTACAAAATATATTCTACCCTAGCAATGTTATTTTGAGGAAAAATATACTTTACATGGGACAGAGTTAGCTACAAAGACTGTAGCCAATCGTTTCTAATGCCAAACCCAAACAAGAGTTTAACATTTAAAAAGAGCCAACAGTTACACAATTAAAATTTTATCTGAGGATTTTGCTCATTCTTTTAGGTTTTGACTTGAACAAATGGGTGGATGGACACTTTTTAAAATGAGATATTGAAGACTTGAGGAAGGACAGATTTTGCAACTATTTATTAGTGCAGAATAAAGTGAGATGTGTTGTTATTCACTCTGCTTAGGACTTGTTCATTTTAAGTGAGACCATTTTAAAAGAGCAGGCAGGATGACTTCAGTTTATGTCAATAAAGACTTATGAAGTCTCACTTTAATTCAATACCAACTATGTGCAAATAACTTTGCTGAATGTTGCACCTACATTCATTCATTACCCCTTGTGGTAGACCGAATGATACAGTCTCCAAATATGACTACATCCTCATCTCCAGAACCAATGAATTTGTTAGGTTAAGTGGCAAGGAAAAATGTAATCTGATCTTAAGACAGGGCTAGCCTATAATCACAGCACTTTGGAAGAACGAAGCAGGAGGATCACTTGAGACTATCTTGGACAACACGGGGAGACCCTATTTCTACAATTTTTTTTTAAATAGCTGCTGTGGTCCCAGCTACTTTGGAGGCTGAGGTGAGAGGATTGCTTGGGCACAAAAGGTGGAGGCTATAGTGAGTGGTGATCGTGCCACTGCACTCCAGCCTGGGTGACAGAACGAGACCCTGCCACAAAAAAAGAAAAAAAAAAAAGAAAGTGCCTATTAACTTTGATTATCCAGTCAGGCCCAGTGAAATCACATGGGACCTTAAAAGTGGAAGAGGAAGGCAAAAGAATGGTCAGAGGGAGCTGACTGCTGATGTAGGCCAGATTGATGTGCTGAAGAAGGACTCAACCTACAATGGCTGGATTTAATGATAGAGGAAGGGGACCCTGAGCCAAGGAATATGGATAGACTTTAGAAGCCAGAAAAGTCAAGGAAATGAAATCTCCTCTAGAAACTCCAGAAGGGACTTCAGCCCTGCCAACACCTCGAGTATAACTGAGTGAGACATGTCTACCCTAACAGACATGTAAGATACACTTGTGTTGTTTTAAGCCACTAAATTTGTGATAATTTGTTATGGCAGCCAATAGGAAAACTAATACACTCCCCGTGCACATTCACACATATACACACTCTAAAATAAAGGTACCTTTATATCCATCTAGAATAAGTTTCTTAACCTCAGTACTATTGACATTTTGGCCATGTGAGTGTGTGTGTGTGTGTGTGAGAGAGAGAGAGAGAGAGTGTGTGTGTATCGCTGTCCAAGTGTAAGGTGCCCTGGCCTCAACATATGGACACTAGCAGCATTCCCTGCTTGTGACACTTAAATGTCTGCTGGGGCGAAAATCACCCCTAGTTGAGAACCACTGATGGAATAGAAGACAAATGCTTTAATTTTCAAATGCATGGCAGGTTGTGAAAAGCTCCATGAAAATATGGATCGTATCTATCTTACTGACCTAACCTGAGTGAGTAGAACAGGGGCTGCATATAAAAGGGGCTGAAATAAATATTTAATGGATGATAGAGTGAAGGAGTGAAGTCTCTTAGAGTATAAACCAGCCAATGACCAGAGAAAATTCTTCTGTATTTTTTCTCTCTGGTCTGTTACCCCTGTTGACACTAGTAAAGATCAGTATTCTTTCTCTTAAGTAGTTTAGCATGGCATAAGTATTAGATTGACCTCAAGTCACATTCACTTTTAATATTTATAAAGCATATGAACTTGGTCAACTGTCTTCATCTATTTAACACTCACCTCCATCCTCTGAGAAGTAAAAAGTAATCCCCAGCTCTCTGGTTTGCTATAAAAATCTAAAAAAACAATTAGATATATATTTCTTGAAGTGTCCAACTCAGAGTAGATATTCAATCTGAGTTATAATCTTTCTTTTTCCAAAGCGCTAATAGTGTACATATAGGTCCTTTCTTCTTTCTCCTTTTGAATTAGGATGCAATTGATATTGCTCTCACTGATTCCAAGTGATCTTTACTAAGAATTTAGACAACAACGTTAGACTGTAAAATATCAACAAAATTAATTACCCTTCTCATGGAGAAATTCTATGTGAAAAGGATATAACAAATTTATACCAATGTTAAGGTTTTGAACATAATTGAAAATAATCTTATATTTTTTGGAAAACTTCTACCTAAAATTAACGGAAAGATATTATGCACTCATTTTTGCCTATTTGATCTCAAAGCTATTCTCTGCACCTCTCTTGCTATGCTCTTTGTCGCCCCCACACCAGAAGGTGCATTCCCAGCCTACTATGTTTTTTTGGTTTCTGGCAGGGTTCACTCAATGGGAGATACTGGCAAGAGAGTGATTGTAGACTGGAGAAAGAGAGAAATCAAGCTATTTTCCTCTCTCTTATTGTCACAGGCGGTGTCTCCTGCAAAGCCTTTTGTTTCCTTGGCTCCAGGTTCAGCTGGACAGCCCATCCTCCTATTGGCACAGCTCACACTGGGAAACCCCATGTCATGGGCCTAGCTGCTATTGAACAGTCCTGACCTGTGGGCTCTGGCAGTGAGACCTGCTTACAAAAGTATTAGCGGCTTCATCTTGTTACAAATCTCTGAGGTTCTCTCCTTCATGTGCTCTGGCTTCTTAGACTTTCATCACGTATGTAAAAACTTCTCTGTATTAGACCATCCTTTTTTTGAAATACAGTTGACGCTTGAACAACATGAGGGTTAGGGGCACTGACCTCCTACACAGTCAAAAATCTGCACATAACCTTTGACTCCCCAAAAAGTTTACTAATAGCCTACTATTAACTGGAAGCCTTACCAATAACATACATAGTCAATTAACACATATTTTATGTTATAAAATATGCATGTATATGTATGAACCATGTGATGGTATTCTCTCTCTATATATATATATTCTTATACTGTATCTATTCTATATATATAATATTCTATATATATTCTTATACTGTATCTATAAGAATATATATGTATTCTATACTGTATTCCTACAATACAGTAAGCTAAAGGGAAGAAAATGTTATTAAGAAAATCACAGAAAAGAGAAAATGTATTTAGTATTCATTAAATAAAAGTGGAACATCATAAAGTTCTTTATGCTCATCTTCACATTGAATAGGCTAAAGCAGAGGAGAAAGAAGAGGGGTTGGTCCTGCTGTGTCTGGTGGCAGAGGTGAAAGAAAATCCAAGCGTACATGGACTCTTGAAGTTTAAACCTGCATTGTTCAAAGGTCAAATGTACTTAGATTGGTTTCTACTTTCCTGGCTGTATCCCAACTGGTAAAGATTTTTTCTTAAAATTTCCAGTGGTTTTGAGTTGTAAATATTCCCAAAAGGCAAGTGTTTAAGCTCTATCCTTTATATAGTTAACCATTTTATATAATGATAATTACTGCCTTACATTCTAGGAAAAATATGTCTCATTCCTGAATATCAAAAGCAAATTTAAAAACAAATTTTAAAATTAATTACACATATATTGGGATCTCAGATTTATTAAACTAATTATTAGAAAGTAAGATAAATTGGGGAAAAGCTAAAAGTATGCATAATTATTAAATGCTGGCATTTATGTGAGCCTTGGGCTTCTCTTTATTAGCTTTTGGGTGCGATTATCATTAACATTTCAGTTGCATCCTTAATGAATATTAGAGCTACAAATACACAATGGCATGAGTGAAAATAGGAGTCTTTCATTACCACACAGACTGAAACTTTAAGAAAAATAACTTACAGAGAGGCTGTAGAGCTGTGATTATATATTTACCCTGGGAGCTGTGAGCTGTCTAGAAGTATTTTGAGCTTTGATTTTTACAGCTGCACCTGTGCCGGGTGGAGAAACTAGTGAAGAGCAATTTGGGCCTCTTCAGTAAACCAGTTAACTGATTTTGGACACTAACTCTAAAGCAACTTAGCCACATCCTTTGAGCATTTGCTTCGTGCTAAGCATTGTTGTAAGTGTTGGAAAAGTAAGATCTGCAAATAAAAATTAGTCCTTCTTTTCAAGGAAATTACCTATCAGCTGGGGGATACTGACTTGGGGGCAAATGAGTGCACTAAAGTTAGGGAGGGGCTAGGACAGATGTATATATAGGGCACATAAGGCAGGTCTTCTTTTTCTGTAGGATCATACCCAGCTTTTGGGGTGAAGTAATGGCTAGGCTTGAGGTTTAATTACAAGGCATGAAGTGATAGCCATAGTATACTGCTTGAAAGTTACTCTTAGGGTATATAGTAAGTCATTCAGAGCTCAATGAGGAGCTACTTCAAGTCTCAGCAAGTGCTGAATAAGCAATTAGATGTATAAACTCGCATTGTCTTGTTCCATAAAATGGAATAAGAACTGTGGGGAAGGAGTAGGAACAGGACAAGATGAGAGGAATAGCTCAATCAGAGCATTGCCATAAGATGGCCTTTAGAAGTAGTACTGACAAAGAGATACTCAAATGTACAGCTCCTCGGAGCTGGAGATGGCTTGGAGGTGGTTTGAGCATGTAGAAGCAGTGGGGACAATGGAGGACTCTGGGGAGCAGTTGTAGGAGGCTATAATTGCTGAGCTCAACTGCTGACTGGAGCCATTCAATACTGAGAGGAGCAGCTGCAGAGAGCTTAAGCAGGGAACCCTGGAGAGCCACAGCTGGAGCTTCCCCAGATTAAGAAGCTGCCAGGGGAAGCAGCAGTTATGAGTGTCATTGCATGGAAAATTGAAAGTTATCCATTCAGTTCCACCATCTCTGCAGCTGGCAATAACTATGGAAACACAGTCTTAGATATATGAAGAAATGGTGAAATATTGATAACATTGACAAAATATGTTTGAGATTTTAAAAGACAACTTTCCTCAAACTCGAACCTAGGCTTTCTTGGCTAATGTGGTATTATGTTTGGTTGTTGTTTGTTTATTGAGGAACAATTTTACCCTAACAATAGCTGTTACATTGGCCAAAACAAAGAGACTTGATTTTAAATTAAAGGATTCACTAACCAAAAAATCAACGAGAGTATATGCAAAATTTGGTACTTTTTGATACTTCTCCCCTGGAAAGAGTAACTGTAGTTTTTATCCTGTTCTCAAAGTTCCTGATGCTAAAAAAAAAAAAAAAAAAAAAAAAGGTTAAGATAGTTTGTATTAGAAAGACAAAAAAGATTAGCTAATAGAGAATTTGGTAACATCTATTATCAACTTATCCACAAAAGATGTTGTTGTATAACAGTGTGATGAATTTAGGTAATCATTACATTGAACATTGTCTAGCATTACTATGAGGCTGTCCTCTTCAAATATTGCTCAGGATAACGAGCCTTGGTATATTGGTGATCCCTTCTGCATCTTTTTGGATCAGCTTGGGTTTGATTATGGAGGAAGACGGAAGCAGCATAGATATTTTGTTTGAGTAAAACACAATTATGATGTAAAAACTTGAGAAAGAGAATCCAGCTGGAAAATTATTGTGTTAGTCCACCTTTGAGTGAGAGCTGAGAACTACTGTGGATCCTGTAGAAATGGAAGGAAGAATGCAGAGGTGGAGGTATTCATTCAACTTGTGAATGTGAGCACTGTAATTTTAAAATAATAATGCATCTATTTATATTTTTGTTTTGTTGAAATCTCACAGTACTGCAAATTTTTATCAAAATCACTCCATCTGGAAAAATTCTATGTGGATTAAGCCACATGGGAATCAGTTACCCTGGCTTAACAGATATTTCATTGCTGTGGGTTTTAATCGATAAACTTGACCTTCTAACTTTGCTGGTTATACAATCTGTTCTGAGCAAACAATGAAATGATGTGAAGTGAGTCAGGCTTTGAGTATATTAGCGAATTGGGGCCTGAGTGACCAAGAATGAAATGTCAGGATAACAACACAAAGAAGAAAACTCATTTTTTCAGGTTCAGCTTACTCGATGTTTTTTTTTGTTTGTTTTTTGTTTTTTGTTTTTTGTTTTTTTTTTTTTTGGCACAGCATACCATACTCTCATTTAAAAAGAGCATTTTACCCAAAAAACTATGTGTGTTTTTCAAGGTAACATAAATTTACCCTTGAAGCCTCTGACCTAGTAAAGACTCCTGGAATAGTTACTTTAAGTCTGCTCTGAACAAATAAAAAATTGCTCTCAAAGGTATTTATTTAGCTAATGAAGATACCTTGCAGACCATTTGAACAATTGTTTGAAAGGAGAAACCATTGAAGGCTCATCCATCTCTCATGGAGAGTTGCTGGCTTTGCACACCTTGGAGTGTTTTTTTGTTCCCCAACTCCAAAGGAGAAACCGTCCCACTTTCTGAGACTTGACGTGTGGTTGGGATTACTGCAAGGCTTTTGGGCTTTTGAGCTCACAGTTCATACACTTGTTTTTGACAGTACGATGTGTTCTTCTTCTTCTTTTTTTTTTTTTTTGAGACAGAGTCTCGTTCTGTCTCCCAGGCTAGAGTGCAGTGGTGCAATCTCGGCTCACTGCAACCTCTGCCTCCCGGGTTCACGCCATTCTCCTGCCTCAGCCTCCCGAGTAGCTGGGACTACAGGCACCCGCCACCATGCCCGGCTAATTTTTTATATTTCTAGTAGAGACGGGGTTTCACCATGTTAGATAGGATGGTCTCGATCTCCTGACCTTGTGATCCGCCCGCCTCGGCCTCCCAAAGTGCTGGGATTACAGGCGTGAGCCACCACGCCAGGCATGATGTGTTCTTCTTTTAACGTTGCAGTAGAGCACACAGCAGTGAGGTTGTTCTTAAAGGCAACCTAACTCAATTTGTGCTTTTTGAAGAGTGGTTTGCCGTTCAATTTGGCCGCTTCCAAAATATATATGACTTACTATTTTTTTTTTTTTTTTTTTTTAAGACGGAGTCTCGCTCTGTCGCCCAGGCTGGAGTGCAGTGGCGCAATCTGGGCTCACTGCAAGCTCCGCCTCCCGGGTTCACGCCATTCTCCTGCCTCAGCCTCTCCGAGTAGCTGGGACTACAGGCGCCCGCCACCAGGCCCGGCTAATTTTTTGTATTTTTAGTAGAGACGGGGTTTCACCGTGGTCTCGATTTGCTGACCTCGTGATCCGCCCGCCTCGGCCTCCCAAAGTGCTGGGATTACAAGCATGAGCCACCGCACCCGTCCGACTTACTCTTTACATTTGCATGTAGTTAAAAAAAAATTGGTATGGCCTTATCAAGATCAAAGAGAAAGAATGTTTTAATCTCTGAACCCTTCAAATTCACAGATATTTCATGTAACATACTGAAGCCTTAAAATATGGAGTTAATCAAATAGAAAGCTATATATTTCAGACACAAATTTGTCTTCTGTTTTATTTCTTCAAGATAAGTAGAGGTCAGACTTCTAGTACATCACTTTCTGAAAAAATAAGGGTTATTATAAGTAAATATAACAATTTAATTCGGTATGATTCATAGTTTTCCAGCTCTCTCCTTATCCCAGTGCAATATTTAACATTCCAAAGCATCACTATAGCGTGACATTTATGAGTAGCCATTGGCGCCCAGTGCACAGGCTGCTGTGCCAAGTGTGGCCTCAGTCCTCTCTATTACATAAAACAATGAGCACTGACACAGATGGAGCTATAGAGGGCATATACACACACAGGAAACACTGAGAAGAAAAGGTGACAGTGACCTCTGCCTTTCTCTTTTTCCCAGACTCCCGTTGTCAGTCAAATAATCAGAAATTGCCCATCACACACAGCCCCATGGACCTCTTTTGCTAAGCTCAGAATAAAAACACTACCTATGGTTGACTAAAAAATGAGGACTTTCACTGGGAATAATCTGTCTAATGATAAGTTAGAGTACTATGCACTTGGAATTGAAAGATTTCTGGTTTTTGTTTTGTTTTGTTTTGTTTTGTTTTGTCTTTTTTACAGAGTTTCACTCTTGCTGTCCAGGCTGGAGTGCAATGGTGCAATCTCGGCTCACTTCAACCTCCACCTCCCAGGTTCAAGCAATTCTCCTGCCTCTGCCTCCCAAGTAGCTGTGATTACAAGCACACGCCCCTATGCCTGGCTTTTTGTATTTTTTTAGTAGAGACGGTGTTTTACCATGTTGGCCAGGCTGGTCTCAAAGTCCTGACCTCAGGTGATCCACCCGCTTCGGCCTCCCAAAGTGTCGCGATTACAGGCATGAGCCACAGCACCTGGCCTGGTATTTTGATCTCATGATTCTAAATATATTTACATTTTCAGTGTTTCATGATGAATGGGTATTTTTTAAGGATCTTTATATTATGTAGAACTTTGCTTAAACTTTGCTGTCTGTTGCTTACTATCCTGATGATTAGTAAGGAAGAACATAAAACATTTTGTTTCTGATAAGACTTATCATACTTTTAACTTTATGCTTTATACTTTAACTTTTAAAATTATAATATTAATAGACATTGAAGCATCAGATAGTATAAAATAAACATTTAAATAAATGATACTAGTTTAAGGATATCTCTGTAGGAAGAAGTGTAGTCAGAATGGCAGGGAAACCCCCACTCCCTGCTTCCCCCAGGGCAACAATCCTTCTGCCCCTCTCTTCTCTCTTTTGCCCACCCTTACCCTCTGGGAATACTGAAAATTTTGCTCTTCCCTTAAAGAACCTGATGTGTCACATCTCTGTGTTTTTGTTCTTTCCTAAACACTCTTCCTTCCCTCTAAGTAGGATTAATCATTTCTTCTCTGAACATCTCTGAGCATCCTGTTGGCTGTCCTATCATAGTCTGTTACTTGTTAAAGTATCTGTGTTTCTCGCTTAAAGGTAAACCACATGAGGGCAAGTAATATGCTTATTTATACTTCTCAATATATGATCTCTTAATGAATTAATTTATGTTATTATTACTAATGGAACCATGTTCTGTGGAGAAAATAGCTTCTCCTAAATTACGATATTACACAGGCATACACATTGGAAAGGATGAACGTGCTGGAGTAAGACTTATCTGAACATGGACCTTGGCTCTGCCACTTAGGAGCTATATTAACCCAAGTTTGAGACCCTTAGTCTATGGGAAGTTTTGTGGAGAATGAAACCCACATTATAGAATTTCCTTCAAAATTAAGAAATGAAATGTGTTAAGAACTGGACACAAAGTCAGTACAATGAATGACACTATTATTATTATATATAATAAATGTCTTTTAAGAGGTTTGTTTGTGCATTCATAACCCAAAGAAAAGGTCAGTTATTTGTTTTTGCTCCTCAATTTCTCCTTTTATTTATTACTCTAACTTCTGATTCAATAGATGTGTCAAACAACTTTGTTATAAATATTAGCTGCTTATTTCTCCAACTTTCTATTTTTTCTATTCTTTAGTGATGACAGCACAACATAGATAAATGCATATACCAAGACATTTTTCAACTTTGTAATGACAAAAAGGCTTCTTATCATATCTAAATATGTTCAAATGCCACTTAGTCACTTTTTAAAATCAGAATTAATGAGATTCTTGCTAACCTTTTTATTTTTATTTCAGTCCAGTCATCTCCTAGCCTGACAAAACATTAAAAAAAAAAGCACTTCATGATGTAGCCTCTAACAGTCGTAATGAGAGACTAATTGCAGCCCAAATTGGAAAAAACTTTTGGTTTCAACTAAAGGAAGAGGAAAGACTTAATAGCATCCCAAAAGACTTTATAAACAAAATGATGGCCATTAGCAATAGCAAAAATAAGAACACAAGAGCAAAGAAATCCACTTAGTTAAAATAGGTAATAATAGGCAGTGATTACAGACAAATGATGGCATCATGAGTATCTATATGGAAACACTGAAAAGGGAAACAACATTGTTTCCTAACTTCTTTGATATTATGACACAAGCAAGAAACACAGAGACAGAGACAGTGAGAGAGATTACTACATGAACTGTGGTAGCTCTCAATCCTCCCATCAGGAGGCTACTCAAAAATTATTCTCAAGAAAAAAACATTATCTTTCCATAGGACTGAATACTGTAGTACGTGGATGCTTTGTGTTAACTATGAGATGACTAAACCAACACCCCCACATTTCTCTAGGAAAGAGAGAAGGGGCTTACACCACTTTCTGGTAAATGGGAGTGACAACAGCAAATGATAGCACCAAACTCGAAATCATATGAAAAGTGGGATGATCAAATGAATGGAAATAATGTAAAGTGTCTGGTTTTCATTACCTGGGCTTAGACTTATTTCCAGTTAACTTATCCATTCAGAGCACAACTTTGTACCTCATTTAGCTCTTCTGTGAAATGTGGGAAAAAATCCAAAAAGGTTAAGTTTGATCAGGCATTAATGTAACAATCACCTACATTTTGATTGTTGAAGTAAAGGATGGACAAATTCTGTCTGTAGAGAAGCTGGCCCCAAGATGAGTCAGACACTGAAGTAAGGAAAATAATGTATTCCTGTCCTCATGGGTACACTGCTAGTGTCTTCTCAGAATATAAATGGTGGTAGGTATTGGCTAAGAAATAGTTCATTCCTGTTCAGGATTGGCGTCTCAGAATCATATCCTAAGTTGACCATAAGCTCTGATCTCAAGGACCAGAAATATCTCACAATCTTCTTATATTGTTCAAATTAGAATGTCTTTGTTTTAAATTTAGCAATTGTTATGTTAATGGAGAGAATGTTGGTATTGTGATCAACTCTTCACAGAGAAGCTTATATCACTGAGGGATTAGAGACATACTGGGAAAAATATTGTTTGTCTTGCATACACTAAGGAGTGTACTTAGTTATCACTGTTTATTTTTTTCCTTTCCTTCAGAGGAAACACTTTGTGTTACTAGAGTTTGCAACCATGTGTAAATGACTGTAAAATAATAGAATTCAGAAATGGAAGCTCTGTTTCTTTTTCTTATGTGTCTATGTGCCATCCATTCTTTTGTTATAAAAGATTAGAAATGCTGAACAACTGGAAAGAAAATAATCAGAAATTAAATCAGGGTAAAATGAATAGAAAGAAAATTCTAATCAATTTATGAAGGCATATCATTTGGCATTGAGTCTTCTTTCAGTATTAACATATTTCATCATCCTTCAAAATCGAATTGCTAAGGCTGAGACATCCAAAAACGAGAACATGGGAACGTCACATGCAAAATATGGGTTTAGAAGTGACATTATGCAGGCTTCTTTTCTTGTCTTGTTTGTATTAAGTAAGGGTAGAAATGTAATGTAAAAAAGGATTGCTTCCGGCTGGGCGCAGTGGCTCATGCCTGTAATCCCAGCACTTTGGGAGGCTGAGGTGGGCGAATCATCTGAGGTCAGGAGTTCAAGACCAACCTGGCCAAAATGGCGGAACCCCATCACTACTAAAAATAAAAAAATTAGCTGGGCGTGGTGGCAGGCGCCTGTTATCCCAGCTACTTGGAGGCTGAGGCAGGAGACTCACTTGAACCCAGGAGGTGGAGGTTGCAGTGAGCTGAGATCGCGCCACTGCACTCCAGCCTCGGTGACAGAGTGAGACTCCATCTCAGAATTAATTAATTAATTTAATTTAATTAAAAATGATTGCTTCCATATTTTAATAAATATATGAGGCTAGAAATAACATGAATTTAGGATATGTTGTGGACCTTTGAACCTACTCAAACAGATAAGAATTTTCTTCCGAGAATTGCACTGAATCACACATGTCCAACAATTTAAAATTAGTGCTAAAAATGTCAGATAAAAGATAAAATTATTTTGCAAAGTTAAGTTGAAATTATTACAAAATGCATGAAAATGTTCAAATAGGAAATTTATATACATACATACATAAATATATATATACATGTACTATATATGTATACACACACGTACATACATCTATCCATCTATCCATTCATCCTTTCTCACAGTCCATTTATTAACAAATATATTTGAGACAATATGGTAGACTACATTATTCTTATATTGCTTCAAATGTATTCTTTGGAGTAAAAGTTCCAAAAAATGATCTGCAATAAAAGGGACTCAAATTAAGTTTTGAAACTCTGAATACTATACTCCCCTTTAAGACATACAAATCATAAATGCAGACAGGATCCTGTAAGAATGACGTTTATCAGAGTAGCTGTCGTAGACAGAATAATGGTCTTCAAAGATGTCATGTCCTAATTCCTATAAGCTGTGAATATGCTACCTTTCGTGGTGAAGGGATTTAAGGTTACGGATGAAATGAAAGTTTCTCATCAGTTGAATTTGAAATAGAGACATGATCCTTTATTAACTAGTTATGCCCAGTGTAATAACGAGGGTTATTATAAGTAGAAGAAAAATATAGAAAAACAGATCAGAGTTATGAGATGTGGGAAGGACTTACTCCCTATTGAAAACTTTGAAGATAGAGGAAGAGACTAGGAGGAAGGTGGGCAGTCTTTAAAAGCTGGAAAAGACAAGAAAGTGCATTCTCTCCTACAGTCCCCACAAAAGAAAGCAGCCCTGCCCACACCTTGGTCTTCGCCCTGTAGGACTAGTATTGGACTTTTAACATACATAATTGCAAGATAATGCATTTTTTGTTGTTTTAGGTCGCAAAGTATCTGATAATTTGTTACAATAGCCACAGACATCTAATATATATGCTATGGCTGTTGTAGTCATTACTACCTGCCAGACACCAGGGTACGTTCTTGATACCCATTAATATATTAGTCAACCCAAAAAGCAACAAATTATAAACATTATTCTCATCTGTATTTTATGAAGGAGGAAATGGGGTGTGGTGGTAAACTCTTGTAGGTTAGCAAATTATGCATAATGATACCAATAGAAAGTACCAAAACCAAGGCTCAAGTTAAAGACTAATTACAAAGCTTACGCTTTAAATTTCTTACTGTTCAGTCGATCTTCTATCAAACATTCTTGACACAACAGCCCTTTCTTTCTTTCTCAATATACCTGTTTATTTTGGGAAACACTAGTGTAGTGGAAAGTAACTACACTTCAGAGACTAAAGATCCTAATTCCAGCGTTGCTACTAACTACTCACATAACCTTAGTAGAACAATCTTGTATTTCTTGGCCACTATTCTTTCTGGTATTGGTGCTCTCAAAACAGCTCCTGTTCTCATGGGGCTTAGAATCCATGCCTTACCATTATTCATACCTACAGTTAAATGTGTTCTGCATTATTTACAACTCCCTCAGGACTGAAGAATAGGTATATTAATCCCATTTTAGAGAAAATAAAATTAAAATGCAGAGTAGTTGAGTTTCTTGCTGCAGATCAAAAAGATAGTAATAATAGAGCCAGGTTTTAAGTGGATGTCATCTCATTCCTGACCAGAGCTCTTTCCACAGTACTACACTTAATCATATTTTAATAAAAATCATATTACAAAACTCTTACATATTGCTTTATTTTTATAACAACCTAATTAAGCCTCGATACAATTAATATATTACCATTCAAATACACTTTAATCAAATATACTGAAGAAATGTCATTGACTAATAAATAGTATATTATCTTAATTTTCTTCTGTATAATGCTTGACAGACTTGTATCTAGACAGTGATTTCAATAAAAAATAGAATTACATTTCTCTCACTAGGGTGGTTCTCAAGCTCTTTTATTTTTTTAAAGTACTACAGGAAATTCTGGTTAAAATCTAAGACTCTAGGCTGGGAGTGGTGGCTCATGTCTGTAATCCTAGAAGTTTGAAAAGCTGCGGTAGATGGATCACTTGAGCTCAGGAGTTTGAAACCAGCCTGGGCAACATGGTGAAACCTACCCTCTACAAAAAATAAGATAATTAGCCAGGCTTTGTAGTGTGTGCCCATAGTCTAAGCTACTTGGGAGGCTGAGGTGGGAGAACCACCTGAGCCTGCAAAGCCGAGGCTGCAGTGTGCCAAGATTGTCCCACTGCACTCCAGCCTGGGAAACAGAGTGAGACCCTGTCTCAAAAACAAAAACAAAAACCTAAGGCTCTAGAAGAGTCTCATACATGGTTACTCAACCTACTTTAAAAGCTTAAGATTTTGCCAGATAAACGAATGTAACTTTGAATGGAATTTTACTTATTAATTAACAGTAATGGTAGGCAGAGTTGTAAAACAAAAATAGAATGGATTTTCAAGTCAAATTATCTGGACTTAAATTTACACTCTAGCAGCATCAGCATTATTACCTTTAGCGAACAATATCAAATTGTATAATCAATCAGGGTTAGTTTGCTCCTCTGTAAAATGAGAATAATCACGTCTGTCTTTGAGGGTTGTTGGTACTTATTAGGTATCCAGGTATTTCATTACCTGCAAATTTTCGAAACCAGTTTGTACCAAGATCCTTTCCAAAGTATTCCAGTTTTTAATTGTCCATATTTTTACAACAGTTGCTTGCTCGCAAGTTTATACACTGGATTCTAAGTCCCTTATCGGTTTAGATGATGCCTTATTCAAAGTTTATCACCAACATCTAGCATGTGTTCTGGCCTCTAATAGGTGTTCGTTAAATATTTATTGACTGAATGAAAACCTTCACTGAATATTACTTGGCTGACTTTTAATGTCCAAGTATGTGGCATTACTTTTAAAAATCAGTGATAAGGGAATAAAACACACAAAAAGATGTACTGTCTTACTCCATCTGTCAATTTTAGTTTTAATTTCTTGCTTTTCTTCCTGTAAGCTATAATCGTATGATAGACTGGATTGAATCTGTAGCATATTTAAGTAAATCTCTATACTATTTATAGAGTCTATGCATAACTACAATTGATGACTTTGATTACACATGTTTAATATTTCTGATGTAATATTTGCTATCTTTTGTGGTTAATAAATCTTTCAAACATCTCCTCAATATTAATGTATTGATTCGGTCCTCACAATGTTTGTAAATTCTAATTTATTTTCCAAATCTGGCCAAGAGAGGCTTACATTTGGAAGTAACAAGATAAATCTTAGACAGATTCGTGTAAAGTGGAACAAAATAAATATTCAAAAGACTTCTAAAATCACATAAAAACCCCTTTCCAGTTAAAACTGACAATTCATTACTCTTTTAAATTGTGGGTACTTGAGTGAGATGTCAGTTTTGGTTATAAAATTTACTCACTAGTGCCAGCCACTGTTATCAGCCTGTCTTAGCTCAGAACAAAAAGAGCAGGATTGAAGAAATTTCTCTTGAATTTAGAAGTGGTTTGCTGAGATTAACCAAACAATAACAAAGCAATCACATTCAACGAACACCAGAAACATTAAAAGGCTATGGTTTAGTCCAGGATTTATCTTTGAAGAAATATAAAATAGAATTTTCAGAATCATGCCTAGTTTTTCCATACTTTTTCTTTTTCAGTCCTATGTTGTCTGATATATGGAATACTTGATGAGAGAAAAACCACCAGCCATTTCAAATGGACTCCTGCTGATATGCCCTGCTACGTGGCAGCAGGAAGCAATGCCTTCTCTTAAAAGTACTCTCTGTAAATAGACAATTGCATCTTTCATCTTTAGGATTGTGCCCACAGAGAACTGAAGCAAATACTTAATTGTTTTGAAAGCCTCACAGGCAATCCAAAGGGAGTTCTTCAAGTATCTCAGCAGCTAGAGTCCTTATACTTCAATTAATACTATTGGGAGTTGCATGTTTAAAAACCTGAGTAGTTTCAAATGATTTGTCTTTTGTCAACAATGTTAAACTTGACACCATTTAAAAATAATGTGTATTTAAGAAATAAGGGAAAATAAGTCAGCTCATTTTCCTAAATTTAAGAAAAGAAAGAAAATATAGTTTAAAAATTATTTAATATCTATTTTGGTAACAAAAAATAACACGGGAATTAGTTTAGAATTGAAAGTAATAATGACTGAGATGGTTCTCTGAATTACTAAAAAACTGTAACACTGTCACAGTTGACTGCATATATTTAAAATAATGTATTTTAGACACTGAAGAGGATTTAGCAATCAATGGTCTAAGTTTACAGGTAAGGACAAGATCCACCAGAAGTTAATGACTTTGGTAACTCATAGAGCAAGTAACAGAAAGAATCAAGTGAATCTAAGTTTACAGTATGTTTTTGTCCCAGTTGGAGGACCTCTCAGAGCCTCCTTTCTTCAACCTTTTGATTTGAGTGGTCTGCCTTCTGACGTTAGATTGGTGCTAAGATCCTGGCTGTGTTCCTGGAACACATGAAGTGTTTAGCTCATGTTGGGTCCCTGCCTTTCCTACTCTTCTGTTTGTCTGGAGTTCTTTAAATGACAGAACATTTGTTAGATTTTGTTCAATGTTTGTATTCAGACATTGCCATAATCCAGATTTGTAATTGTGATTAAACTTTTGGAAATGTTTGCATCAAGTTAGAATGAAAGCTGTGCTGGAGAAGATTCAAAAATGTTGTATAGAACATTCCTATTTGCTGAGATTAACCAAACAATATTCCTTTTTTTTTTTGTAGTGGCATTTCGTTGTGGTTCTATTTTATATCATTTTTATAAACAATTTCAACTTTTATTTTAGACTCATGAGGTACATGTGCAGACTTGTAATATGGATTTATTGTGTGATGCTGAGGTTTGGGATATGAGTGATCTTGTCAGCCAGGTAGTAAGCATAGTTCCCAACAGTTAGTTTTTCAAACCTTGCTCCCCTCCTTTCTTCCCACCTCTAGTAGACCCCCGTGTCTATTGTTGCCATCTTTATGTCCATGAGTACCAAATATTTAGCTCCCACTTGTAAGTGAGAACATGTAGTACTTGGTTTTCTGTCCCTGTGTTAATGTGCTTAGGACAATGGCCTCCAGCTGCATCCATGTTGCTGCAAAGGACGTGATTTTGTTCTTTTTATGGCTGCATAGTATTCCATGGGGGGTATATGTACCCTATTTTCTTTATGCAGTCCACCATTGATGGGCACCTAGGTTGATTTCATGTCTTTTCTATGATGAGTAGTGCTGCAATGAACGTACAACTTCATGCATATTTTTGGTACAACAATTTATTTTCTTTGAGATATAAACTCGGTAATAGGATTGCTGGGTGGAATGTAGTTGTGTTTTTTGAGAAATTTCCACAGTGCTTTCCACAGTTGCTGAACTAATTTACATTTTCACCAACAATATATTAGTGTTTCATTTCCTCCACAGCCTCACCAGCCTCTGTTGTTTTTTCACTTTTTAGTAATAGCCATCCAGATTGGTGTGAGACAGTATTTCGTTGTGGTTTTGATTTGCATTTCCCAGGGACTATTCCATATAGACTTAACTTTTGTCTTTTTCAAATTATGTCTCTGATAATCTTATGTCTGTTCCAAATAAGTTATTTGATGTTTCCAACAATAGTTATATTCAGTGTTTTTGGCAATTATATTACCTTATTAAGTTGGCATCAATCAGTGCCATGTAGTTTCTAGACAACCACTGTGGAAATACAGTAATAGAAGCAGAGGCTAGACCTAGAAATTACTTTCATGTCTTTAAACGAGTTATCTCTTGGAAGCATGAGTTTAACCCATGCTAAATTTGAAATGATATTTTCTCTTGTAAACATTGATAATCACTCTTTGCTTATGTTTTTTACAAATGAAACCAAGTATAGAGAGAGGGGAAGAGGACTGACTGTAGCAGAGCTAAGACAAAATAGTTAATTCGTAACATTTTCCCTAGGGTTAATTGGAGTCAACCAGTTGGCTGGTGACAGTAGCAATTAAAGCAAGAAAATCCTGCAGGTAAAAATAAGAGAGAGTCTCCTAAATTCAGCTGATTTCCTCAAGACTGTCTTTTCTAATTGTCCCTCAGGCTAGGTTAAGTGCTAGGTATAGCTAAGAGCCAGCAGCTAGTTTTAGCTCCAGAGCCACCTCCTGAAATCTAAGTTAGCAGATGTGAATTATACACTTCACCTCATACTATATTTTATTGATTTTTGTGTGTTTTTATTTTGATGAAGTGAATGAGTTAATAGGACATATGCGTCTAGTGAATGCTGTTAAAAGAAAAACTTTTGACAAATTAAATTTGACAGTTTTTTTCACTATTTTAAACTCTTTCATTGATCAAAATCAATTATTCACAGATGAAATGACTCTGTACCTAAAAAGAACAAAGCAATCAACTTAACAATTATAACAGCTAATGAGGAAATTAAATAAGGGGACCAGAAGGAGATTCAGATCTCAACTTTTTTTTTTTTTTAATCCTTGGCCAGGGAAATTATTCATATTCTCATCTTTATATATTTTTATTTATTTTATTTTTTAAATTGTATTTTATTCTGTTTTATTTCAATAGCGTTTTAGGGGAACAGATGGTGTTTGGTTACATGGATAAGCTCTTTAGTTGGTGATTTCTGAGATTTTGGTGCACCCATTACCCGAGCAGTGTATACGGTACCCAATGTGCAATCTTTTGTCCCTCACTCCCTTTCCCCCTTCTCCCCACCAAGTCCCTAAAGCCCATTATATCAAAGACATAAAAATGACAGTGTTTATTTGAACAAAGAATGGCTTATGAATTGGGCAGCACCCAGAATTGGAAGAGTTTTAGAGTGCTCCGTTTTAGCAGCATGAGTAGGGGGCTTTATCAGCTGAATCCAGAAGCAAAGTAAAGAAATTGCTCAATTTGCTGCAGCTAGCCATTTGCCTTATTTTGATATAATATGGTGGAAAGTCCCTAATTAGAGATTAGGTGGCAGTTTCTGGTTGGCTAAGCTTAAGTTGTATTTTACTGTTTACATCACACTTCACTTTGCTTACATAGGAAACTAAAGCACTGGAATTTTCTCAGCCTTTCTTTTTTTTTTTGTAACAACCTCCCAATTAATTTAACAACCTCTAAATTATAAGTGAATTTTAATGTTCCTGTCCTACTGACCTATAGGAATAATGTGTTAAACCTCTTAACACATGTACCTTCATTTCTTTGTAAAGCAGTTTTATCAGTGGACCCTGTTTTAAATGTCGCTTATTTCTGCCAGCTTTATATCTTTTCCTAGGTCAGAAAGATTATTCAAAATATTGTTAAATCAAAAGGCTAAGTTTTACTTTATTTGCAACATAAGAATTCTGAAGGACTAAATAATGACCAATGGATCATATATTGCCTAACTTCACTGAATAATCTTCACGATGTTTTATTTTTATTGATTATATTTACATTGTTCTAAGGATTAGATTCTGTAGAAGAGGAAAATTCCAACCACATAATGATTTTATTGATGTGAATAGAATATAAATGTAAATAAAAACATTTATCTAAAAATATGAGATTAGATAAAAAATGAGATTAGATGAAAAATATGAGATTAGAAAAATATAAAATTAGATTCAAATAAAACACATTTAATTCAAATAAATTACTTTTTAATTTATTTGAAACTTTTTATCAAAAATATTGTGATTAAAAACTAATAAAATATTTCTATGCATAGCTGTTAAAGAAAAAAATTAGCTTATTTTCTGTGTTAAAAACTGATTTGAAAACCTTGATCAAAGAATATTATTATAATTGACACTTCAAGTATTTTTCCAGATATCTCAACCAAAATAGTGGATTGAATGTCTTTATGCTTAAGACAGAGCTACATATTGAGGGGGAAAAATGCCCTGATTAAAGAAGAAAAATCTTTCACATTTTTTGGAGGAACATTCTAAATATATAGAGAATTAAGATGGCTGCTGTAGCATTCATTTGTAGGCAGTATTACGTTTGAATTGGATTAACGTGTCTGTATTGGAAGCTTTGTATGTAGCAAGGGACTCCCATGCAAGCTGCCATCTTGGATATTGAATGTATTAAAATCCACACTGCTGACTGTCAAATCATACAACTTTGATCTTCTGTGAAATGTGTGCATCAATAGTAAAATTGCCAGATGCCATCATTGTTTTGGATTTTGAGTTCTTTCTGGATACCAGATTAAGTGGGTGGATACTAAATAAGCAGAAATTCTAATAAATGTGACCATTCTTTAGTGAGCTTGTTTGCAGAAACAGGCAGTTGTATAAGCAATTGGCTTATGCAAATTCTAGTTTGAATTTGTTCGCAGCCACTTTATGAAGACAAACTTTCTCTTTACTTCCTAATAAGAGATTTCTAATTTTGCCAAACCTATATTGGATGACAAATAGAGATAAAACTTGAATGACAGTGTTTAAAAGTTTAAGGAATGTTGCTACAGCATTAAGTGTATATTACTTTATCAGACATTCTGTCTCTACTATGGAAATTATATTATCTTTCATTTAAGAATGATAGTGATGTATAGTATCATAAAGCAAACTGATTATTTTTTGGTGATCTTACTATAAATATCAAATAATTATGTCCACTTGTGTGGAATTGGCACATAATAGTTATTAATAATGGCATTTTATAATTTACAATATAACTTCTCGATTAATAATATAAATTAATTTTATTAAATAATATCTATTTGAAATCCAGTTATTACTAAATATCCACAAGTCCTCTTTTTCCCTTTATGTTTGGTGATACATACAGCTGCTCTCCTTAGAAATGCTGTCACAACTGCTTTTGTTTCCTGAGGCACTGCTTCACACTGAATTTCATTTTGGCTAGCTAAAAGATGCACTAAAGGATTTTAATATAATATGTAACAGAGTGATTACATGGAGTCATCACTGTAAGTTCTCATATCATGTAAATAGGGGAAAGAAAGTAATAAATCAATTGTTATTGAATGAAAGAATAAGACTCATACAAATTAGAAGGCCAAAAATCTGTTTATGCACACTAACATTAAAGTCAAGTAATAGCATTTATAACATCCATTAATCTGCCTTATTAATAGAAAAATACATCATTTTATATATATATATAATAGAGAGAGAATGGGGGTGATATATAAGGAAGATGATATAGATATAGCTGTAGTAATAAGAGGGCTATGTATTAGGGATGTGTGTGTGTATACATATATACATATACATGGAGAGAGAGATGCAACAGGCATATGTATATGTATGAAATAAATGTATTTATGAATAGTACAAATGAAGGAAGTATGCAATGGAAATTTATTTGGACACAGCAAAATCCATAGTTAATCACTGTTGTCACATGACTAAATGTATCACCTTATTCATGGGACTTCTAGGATATTTCTAGATGAAAGATTGAGGTCACACCAGTAGTCTTTCATTTAAAGCTAACAACATCTGACATTGTAAATATCTTAGTTAAAATGCTATCATTATATACAACTCTTTTGTCAACTTTGGTTAATATTTATAGAATGAAGGCCATAGAAATAGAATTGAAAGTAAAATTTCTGCCTTAATTTTGCTGACAGCAGAAGAACTTTGTGATAGAATTACTTATTGCATAAACATAAAATTTATTTATTTAGTAAAAATGTATTTATTAAATATAATATGAACAGACATAAAATAAATGTTTACATACCATGACAATGACATCAAAAGTCAACAAAGCCAGAACAGGGTACAAAGGTGGGTGAAAGCTTGAGTTACAATAATGGAAGTCTTAGGTAATTTTTGTGATTTTAATTAGGATCTCTGGAGGTTTATGTTTACATATTTTGGATCAAGTTTCTTCCTTTTTATTTGATCTAAAAATCCCTATGATAAACAAAACTGAATTTTATAGATAGATTTAAAACTTTGGGAAATTAATAAAAGAGGGTTAACAGCATTTCAATAAATCATTGGCATATTCTAGTCTCAAATGTTTTTTTCAATTATAATAACATAGCTAATGAATATATGAAAATATAATTAATAAATGAAGCTCATCCAGATAAAGTAAAAACTTTTTATAATTTCATTTATAATTTAAGTATACTTTAGAATTAGCAGTAACATCTTGTGCCCATATTGTATTTATTTTCCAAATAAATTTGCTAAAATATTTTAAACATTGTATATTCCTTAGAATTGTTAAAAATAAAAATTTCAAAAATGATTCAACTTGTGGTGACCTTACAAATAGGTAATTAGAGCATGAAAAGGAAAAATTAAGTATGTCCTGAAGTTAATGATTTATCATTGCGGCAAAATAATGGGTTAAAAGGTGTTTAATTCAAAGGTGAAATGATAAATTGGGTGAATACTAAATGGCACTGAAGTCCTGAGTTACAGAAATTGACAATATCTGACCAAGCAGGTCATCACATTGAAGACAGTTACCACAAATACAATGGGTAGAACAGGTTTTAACTCCTCATAAAAATACTTGTGTCTAAATATATTGTAAGTGAAAATGAATTAAAATATAACATTCAAGAAGTAACCTTTATGCAAAATTCCTCAACTTCTGTTAAACTCTATCAGGTTTTTTGGATAATAAAATGCATAAACTGACAAATGCCCTTGTATTAAACAAGCTTTAACGAATACATGTCTTTAGACTAAAAGCACACTAACCACATACTGCACTCTTATTTTATCATCTAGTGAATAAACAGAGACAGTGGACACTGGGTGATGATCTTGTCATTACTGCTACATCCTTAAATTTCTGTGTGCCACTTCACCTACCTCTTTCAATTTCTAAGTCTGTGAAATAGGAATAAGACCTTTTCTTCCTTAATTTCCCCAGACTGCTTGCAATTAATAAGTGAATATTTATGATTTTGTAGAAAAATAATTTCTATTATCATTATGCTTTATTTTTCACTTTTATGGTGTTATGGTTTAAATAAAATATAAGATGTTTATATCTTGGCCAGGTGTGGTGGCTCACGCCTGTAATCTCAGCATTTTGGGAGGTCGAGGTGGGCAGATCACAAAGTCATGAGTTCAAGACCAGCCTGACCAACATGGTGAAATCCCGTGTCTACTAAAAATACAAAAATTAGCCGGATATGATGGCACATGCCTGTAATCGCAGCTACTCAGGAGGCTGAGGCAGGAGAATCGCTTGAACCCGGGAGGCAGAGGTTGCAGTGAGCTGAGATCGCACCATTGCACTCCAGCCTGGGTGACAGAGTGAGACTCCGTCTCAAAAAAAAAAAAAAAGTTTATATCTCATTTTTAGAAAAATGGTGTTTAGAAAAAAAGCTCATCAGTATCACAATGTCACATTGTGGTTAGGAGGGAACTCTAACCCCAGGGGCCCATTTTAACGGTTGTTTTATCTTCTCTAAGCCAATTACCTACACCCTAGATCAATGAAATTGATTGTTCATTCAATAATAGTGTTTTCAGCACTTTGAACTATATGTAATGTAAAAGCTAGAGATTCAGCAATATACAAAATAGCCCCAAGAGGCTGCTCTCATGGGGCCTACATTCTGGCGAAGAAAGATGCATGATAAATAAGAAATGTACCAGATAGTAATAATTGCACGAATGTGCCAGAAATAGTTAATAAATGGTATTTGCTATTATTAGCAGTAGTAGCAATAGTAGTTGCTATGGCAGGCTCTTAGGTTAATAAATATGAAGGTTAGTCCTTATTTTTGGATCGTTTTGTTTCTACTAACTATATAGAATGAAAACCTCATTATCATACTTTAATCATGCATTGATAGAATGTTTTTGACACTTCTATATGGCTGCTTCATTGACACTTCAACAAATCACAGAAATAAGATTAATGTCATCATTAGATGATTTTAAAGTAGAGAAAAATGAGCTTTAAGGTTAGATGGATTTGTGTTCAAATCATTTACTTATATATTGCATGAAGATTAAACAGGAAATATTTTGAAACAGTTTTAACACTGCTTAGTATGACGATGATGGTGATGGTGATGATGTATTTTCTATTACTGTTTTATCTTGTACCTAGGCACATCTGTAGCCTACTAACAGATCTTGTTTCTCTGCTTCAGTCTCTTCCCTTCAATGTATCTTTCCAAGTACAATCAAATTAATATTAATTAAACAAATCTACATTTTCCATGGAATAATTTTGTACATATTTAGAAATGAATTAAGCAAACAAGTGTGTTTTCCATTTCTAGCATCTATCATTGTGGTTACAGTTCAAATCTTATGTTTCCTCTTAAAAGTTATTAAAACATGCAAACATTATTTTCCTACGTTAATTGGAGCCTTGCCCTCATTTTCCAGTACATAGTTGGTTACCCTGCAAGTTAAATAACTCTAATTATTAAGATTCAAAACATTACATGTATCAGTGAAGGCAATTAAGATGATTTGAATATTATTAAATGAAAATGAACTATTTCTTTTTTCAAAAAACTAAATGAATATGCTTAGGGATTTTTACATTGTTAAAATTGCCTCAAAAATAATTGGGCAATTCAATATAATAAAGTGAATGCAATAAATAATTTTAATTCATAATAACATTAAGTAATATGCTTATTTGCATGACTAGGATAAAGAATGGATTGTGCAAATACTAAACAGAGACTAATAGGGAAAAGCACTGGTTATTATACTTTTAAACCTGTAGTTCATAAGTTATTACACTTTACTATGGTTGAATTGGCCTAACTCCACTATAGCATCCCTTACAAGAGTTCTTAATCTCCTCGCATTTATCATGTGAGGAAATCCCCATAAAACAGACCAAATAAACTACATAGGACCTTCTTTAAGCAAGGTTTCCCACTCAGTGGTATACTGTATTTTTTGGCTGGAGGTAGAGAAATGGAAACTACTTAAGCAGCTGTGCTTTGGATGAGAGTTTTATTGATTGTATATACTTCAAATGTTTTTCTTCACTAGCCATGTTTTCTTTGTAACTCTTGACGAATATGCCCAAATACTCCAATGGAAATGTTAACAAAAGTTCTTAAGGGTGGCTGCAGGGCCAGGGCATTTAGAGTGGACCCTTGACCAATGATACTGACCCTTTGGACACTTGGTGAAGAAAACAATGGTTCATGTTTGATGAGATCTGGATGAGACTAAAGGCAAATATGGAATATATTAAATAAGCCTGCCATGAGAAGAAATAAAACGGTTTCTGATAAAAACAGAGTCATTCCCAACTATAAATAGGAAGACTTTTGATTAAAGAAATTGCAAATGTAATAAAAAATGTTTGTACAAATTAAATGATTTCATATTTAATTAGAATAATAAATATAGGGTTTAATTTCAGTAAATGGGGTTATACGCAGATACTGGAAAACTGAAATGCTACTGTGTAACTTTTTGACCATTTCAAGGATTTGAATTTCTTAGTGTATTTGTGCTTTTAACAGTTTCTTCCTCAGTGATTCTTCCTTTCCATTGTGATAATACCCCAGCTCAGAAAGTCTGTCTGGTTCAAATCCCTAACTTTTTCCCCCAACCTTCTTAATCTGGTCTAGTGCCTTCCTATCTGCCTTCCCATCTGCATCTTCCTACTCACTGTCTTTTGGATCATCCTCCATATCCTTCCTCCATACCCTGAAATTCAGAGTTTAGTGCCACTCTAACCATAAACCCACTTCTTTCTCAGCTTCTAAATCTAAGATCTGCGTTCTGGATTCTTATATATCTGTGTAGGGAGTTCAGAAACCAATGAAAAATACATTCAGCATTTTAGCAGGCATCAGTGGAGGGGAAAAAGGTTGAATTTCTCACTTTTCTGAGAGAAGTTGCAAAAGTGGATTCTTCCTTAAAAGAATTTTGCTGTTCCAGGAATCTTTTCCATGGAAGTCCTAGGCATACACACACACACACGCACACACACACATTAGTTGCTCTCTCTCTCTCTATATATATATATATGCAATATATATATATATTGCAATATATTATATATATTTGCAATATATATATATTTGCAATATATATATATTTGCAATATATGTATTTGCAATATATTATATATATTTGCTCTTTTTTCTTTTATATATATGTAAAATATATATATACATATACTTGCTCTGTTTTCTTTTAAATGGATCTCAATTATTGCAAGATAGGTTTTGAACGTCCAAACATTTATTTAAACACAATTATTGCAAGATATGTTTTGAAAGTCCAAACGTGTATTTAAACATTAAATGAAAAAAAAAATCAAAGCAGTTTTTTTGTTTATTTGTTTCTTTTGTTTGTTTGTTTTTTGAGACGGAGTCTCGCTCTGTCGCCCAGGCTGGAGTTCAGTGGCACGATCTCGGCTCACTGCAAGCTCTGGCTCCCGGGTTCACGCCATTCTCCTGCCTCAACCTCCTGAGTAGCTGGGACTACAGGCATCCGCCACTACGCCCGGCTAATTTTTCTTATTTTTAGTAGAGATGGGGTTTCAATGTGTTAGCCAGGATAGTCTCGATCTCCTGACCTCGTGATCCGCCCGCCTCAGCCTCCCAAAGTGCTGAGATTACAGGCGTGAACCGCCGCGCCCGGCCAGCAAAGCAGTTTTTAATGTCTGTAAGCATTTTATGGGATGAGCGTTTCTTAGATATGGATGATAAAAATGTATTAATAAGAAAAAAATAAAAAGACAGCTTTCCCTTTCTGAGAAAGAATGTATTAGCCTCCTCAATGACGGAAATTTTAAATACCTACCAGACTGACTTCAGTAATGTCATTGAATACTTTTAGCCAATTTCAGAAGAAAGATAAACTGTATACAGACTCGCAGTAATTCCTAGATAATGAGTCTTCTTTCATTATTAGCCACAGCACAACAGTAACTGTGATACTGGAGAACTTAAAAATTTGTTCCTTCAGAAAATACTATCCCTAAAGTAAAATTGTCTGTTGGCTTTGTAAAGGAACCAAAACTATAAGCTTAAAATTTCTAAGTTGGAAATAATTTTCTTCTGAATTTATGAAAATCTCATGTCTAAGTCTTTAAAATTCAGTATTGATTAAAATTATTGGATAAATGTTCAGTTATGCCTACGCTTCTAGATAAGCACTCCTCAAAATTTTTACAGAGATCTTGTACCATAAGTGTTGACCAAACTTTGGATAAAAACAAACAACACAAACACACAAACAAAAAAAAAACCTTAAATGTTTATGTACTTTTTATGCCTTTATTGTGGAATCATCTTGATTTTTATACCATTAGCAAATTTTCACACTAGGCAGTAAATTCATTCTATATTTTAAAGTATGAGTTAATCTCTTTAAAATTGTGGGTCTACTACGTTTTTCTCTTTCTTTTGTATAAATATGAAATACAAACTTACAATTTCATTTGTCACAAGCCCTGAGGAAGACCTCTCAAACTAGGGTTATAAATATAGAAGTGACTTTAAATATATCAGACTAGTATTTCACACTTCTCCTTTTGCAGGGAAGAAGTGACAACACAGAAGTTGAGGGGCTTTTCAAGGGATAGGTAACTAACTAACTACACAGCAGGAATCGGAGAACTATCCTTAGATTCTAAATCCAATGTAGAACATTGCTTCTTGTCCTGGTTTATCTGACATTTGTGTTATAATGAGCTTAGTCTTTACTAGATATTCATGTCGGGAAATGGAGAGAATCTGATGTTCTGTCAAATAGACATGTTTTGAAATGGAAAACAGAGACAATAATACTTTGAGTTATAGTATATATATATATTCTGTAACATATATATGTCTATATACTTTAAGCGTGAATAGAGAAGAATACTCAGCAACTACTTTATTAACTGTGAGATTAAAAAAGGAATCAGTGCAGTGTGTATCAGTGCAGATTATACCTGTAACATGGCATCAGAGCACAGTGCTTAAGAATACAGCAGCTGGGGTAACCAACTTTGAATCCCAGCTTATTACATTGTCATCTTTAGCCAGTTACTTGGCCTCTCCAAGCTTCATTTTTTCATTTATAAAACAGACATAATAATTTAAATGGAAAATCCAGAAACAGACCCTCATATTTATGGTCAATTGATTTTTGACAAGAGTGGCAAGACTTTCAATGGGGGAAAGATAGCCTTTTCAACAAATGTTGCTGGGAAGCACTGGATTTCCAAATGGAAAAATAAAATAAAATCAGACCCCTACATCATGCCATATACAAAAATATTAACTCAAAATAATCAAAAATCTGAAGGTACGAGCTACAACTCTAAAACTGTTACAAGAAAACATAGGAGTATGTCTTCAGGACCTTAGCTTAGGCAATGGTTTTTTAGATTTGACAACAAAAGCACAAGCATCAAAGGAAAAATAGATAAATTAAACTTAACCAAAATTTAATACAATTGTATTTCAAAGGATCCACTTAAGAAAGTGAAATAACATGCAGAATGGGAGAAAATATTTGTATTAATATCTTAGATAAGGCACTAGTATCTAAAAAATACAAAGAAATCTTACAGCTCAACAATAAAATGATGAATAACTCAATTAGAAAGTGGTCAAATAATTTGAATAGAAATTCCCCAAATAAACTATATAAATAGTCAAGCATCACATAAAAATATGTTAAACACATTTAGGAGGCCCAGGCGGGTGGATCACTTGAAGCCAGGAGTTCAAGACCAGCTTGGCCAACATGGTGAAACCCCATCTCTATTAAAAACACAAAAATTAGCCAGGCATGGTGGCACGCACCTGTAATCCCAGCTATTCCAGAGGCTGAGGCAGGAGAATAACTTGAGCTCGGGAGGAGGAGGTTGCAGTGAGCCGAGATTGTGCCACTGCACTTCAGCCTGGGCCACAGAGTCAGACTGTCACACACACACAAAAAAAAGTTAAACGTTATCATCGAGACATAAAAGTTGAAACCACAATGAGATGCCACTTAACATACACTAAGATAGCTATAATAATAAGTATTGAATAATAAGAGGTGTTAGCAAAAAGGTGGAGAAACTGGTACCTTGATATATACAATAGTGTAGCTCTTGTGAAAGAAAATGTGGCCAAATTCTCAAAAACACACAGTTACTATGTAATTCAGCAGTCTCACTTCTAGGTATACATCCAGTAAAATTGAAAATATATGTTCACACGAAAAGTTGTATATGAATGCTCTTAGCAGCATTACTGATGACAGCCAGAAAGTGAAAACAATCCAAGTGCTCATCAGTTGATAAAGGGTTAAACAAATGTGATAGAGCCATAGAATGGACTATTATTTGGCCACAAGCAAAAATAATGTACTGATATGCTACAATATAGCTGAATCTTGAAATTATAACACTAAGTGAAAGAAGCCAGGCACCAAGACCACAAATGTTATGATTCCATTTATATGAAATGTCTACAATAAGATAATCTATAAAGATAGAAAAGAAATTAGTGGTAACCAGGGGCAAGAGGAAGGGATGAATGAGGAGTAGGTACTAATGGGAATGGCATTTCTTTTGGGGGTGATGAAAATATGATGCTTACAAAACTGGATTTGCTAAAAACTTTTGAATTGTGCACACAAAATGGTAAATTTTGTGGTGTTTGGATAATATCTCAATAAAAATGAAAAACAACCTACTTAAACGGATGGTTATGAGAATGAAATGAGATAATATTTGAAAAGCTCTGTACCTAGGAAATAGTAAGCACTCACTAAGGTTAGATGATAATGATAATGACAAAAATGACAAAAACTTGGAACAATAGAAGCACATAAGTAGATAATAAAATAGCTCCTAAATTAAAACTTAAAGGTACCTATTACCCTAGTCACTCCTATCTAAGGCTTCCAAAATGTCCTATTGAGGACACATGGTAGTTAACAATAGAATCATGCGATGGATATGCCTACAGACTGCTTATACATATTTTCTATAAATGTTAGTAAATTGTGTATAGATTATTTCATAGTATGGATTCTTTCTTTTCCTTCCTTTAAAAAAAAATTTTTTTGGAGATGGAGTCTCACTGTGTTGCCCAGGCTGAAGTGCAGTGGCTATTCACAGGCATGATTATAGCACACTATATCCTCAAACTCCTGGGCTCAAGCAATCCTCCTGCCTCAGCCTCCCAAGTAGCTTAGACTACAGGCATGAGCCACCACGTGCCCAGCTCTCTCTCACTTTTTTTTAAAAATAAAACTTATTGAGAGACTTCAAGTTTTGTTAAAGAAGGATTGACAAGTTAGCGTGTTATGAAGTTAACAAGTTAGCAGGTTAAACCTGTATTTGATAAGTTAGCTAACTTTGGTAATTGGTAGCCTGGAGTCTTGATTGGATTTGTCAAACAGTATTTTAATAGTTACTTAACTTCTTTGGTCTTATTTTCCTTATCTGTCAAATGGGGAAAATAACACATGTATCTCAGTGTTGTTTTAAGAGGAAGTGATATTATCCATGTAAAGTGTTTGTTATAGTGCTTTTTGCATAGTAACTGCTGAATAAATGGAAATATTGTCATTATGAATTGCTACTCATTTTAGAAGAGTGCTTCAAAGAGCCCCTATTCCTGTTTCAATGTGGTTCCCCTGATTCTTGAACTACTACAGATGTTTTCTTTTGAAATGAATTGTAGTATTCAAGCACATACCAAAAAGTCTTGTGTTCTTGACTTCTCCCTTCTAAATTAGTTTCTTTTTATATTCAGAGATAGGTTAGAAGAAAAAAAATAAAATAGAGTCATCTAACCTCTACTATGGGAGAGTGGCAAGTTGAAGAATAAATTATGGAGCCGTTCAGACACAAGCCATTCAGACATGAGCTTTTTATTCTAGAGGTGTGTGTGTGTGTGTGTGTGTGTGTGTGTGTGTGTGTGTGTCCTTTCAAAAGTTTGAGCTCCACTGGCTTTCTTTGGTACTACCCATTGCAGCAGGATTGTAGGAATAAAAGACATGCAAGCAGGACTCCAGGTGGGGGTAGGGGAGATTAGCCTGTAGGAATTCCAAATGGAAAAGGTTGTTTCCACCTGATCTTTCAGGAGAATATATATTGCTTATCCTTTAATAACAAAGAGAAAGTATGGAGCACAAATTGGGGGCGAGAAACATTGCAGTAAAAACAACAACAAAATAGAATAAGTTCCAGTGTCCTATACTACTGTAAAGTGACTTCAGTTAACAATAATATATAGTTTTAAAAAGCTGGAAGGAGGATATTGAACACTCCCAACAAAAGGAAATGATGAATGTTTGAGATGATGGATATGCTAATTACTCTAATCTGATCACTGCACATTATACGTATTGCAACATCACTCTGTATCCCATGAATATGTGCAATTACTATTTATTAAAGAAAAAATAAATTAAAAAATGAAAATTAAGGTTAAAAAATCCTAGTACAAGGAATGAGACTAGATATTTGTCCCTGACTTCGTGACTGGGACAGAGAGTAAGAAAGAAAATAAAAATATTCACATTTTGAAAAGTTGTTAAGCTTTTAGATAAATATGTCAATACAGTTGACCCTTGAACAACATAAATTTGAACTGCATGGATCCACTTATACTTGGATTTTCTTCCACCTGTGCCACCGCTAAGACAGCAAGACCAACCCCTCCCCTTCCTCCTCCTCCTCAGCCTACTCAACGTCAAGATGACAAGGATGAAGATTTTTATGATGATCCACTTCCACTTAATGAAGAGTAAATACATTTTCCCTTACTTATAATTTTCTTAATAAAATTTTATTTTTTCTAGCTTACTTTATTGTAAGAATACAGTGTATAATACATATAACATACAAAATACATTTAAATCAACTGCTTGTTACTGGCAAGGCTTCTAGTCAGCAGTAGGCTATTAATAGTTAAGTTTTGGGGGAGTCAGAAGTTATAAATGAATTTTCAACAGTGCAGTGTTCAGTGCTAACTCCCACATTGCTCAAGGGTCAATTATATTTTGCACCCCAAATGGAATCTTGTTCTTAGCACTAGTCAATACAAAGTAACTAAGTGGTAAGTGTAGTAGACACAATGGCTCCTTTCCTGTGCTCTTCTCCTCCATGTTAGCATCCCTCTCTTGCCTATTGCAGAAAACCAGTAAATGGAATACACGTAAAAATGGTAATGAACAGTTCTCAACTAGTTTTATATCTTATTTATCTTTACTAAAGATATATATCTCCGTTTAAGGCAACTTGGGGAAAAGGTGAGTGACATAAGAGGTGCAGTGTGCCTCATACCACCTATATTACTGTTTCAGAAGCAGACTGATGGTAAAAAGTAGGGGTGACTGTTCTGCCCCGAATAAATAATTTACCTGGTTAGATATTAAAAACTAAAGTCTAATTTATCTGCCTCACCCTCAATTCCTCCTTCCATCTCTCCCTTCCTTCCTTTGTTTTTTTTTCCCCATAAACTAAGAACACACTGGTCATTTAATATATAATCTGAAGTCACAAAGGGTAATATGCTATTACCATTCTCATGGAATACCTAGGTTAAAACTATGGAAGAAGAATGCAATAGAAACTTTAGGTTTTACTATTCTTAAATTAGTCTTTCTATAGCAAACACTAATATTTTCATTTACCATTTTTATTAGGGAACAACTAATAACCATAATTCTCAGGGGAGAACATGTTTAGCAAGTTTTGAATTCAGGAAACTTTACTGGACTAATCTAAGCCCTTTTGTTATAGTTTTCAACACCTTTTGTTCCTTTGTGTATAATTAGCAACTCCTTTGAAAGCTTGCAAATATTAGCGTTCAGCCTTGTCATAAGGACTATTAATGGTTGATAGTCTTTTCCCAGAAGTGCATAAGTGAAAAAGCTGTCGTCTTTTGATATAGAAACTTCGTTGCAAGATTTAATTAGCTAAGTATAACACTTTTAAACCAAACCTTCTGCCTGCTTATTAAAAGCATTTCTATATATTACTCAATTTATAGTATAAAGATATTTTTGGGAAAACACATTTCATAAATTTCCATACTGATTATTAATACGCCATTTGTTTTGTTATGAAAAATATCCAGGTAAACCTAGAACAGATAACTGTCTAAAGAGAAACTTATAATACTTTACCAAATATTTGGATAAATCATAATAATGCTGATGTGTATAATCAAGGAAAATTTATTCTCTAAAATATTAAGTACTTCTCTATTCTCTAATGTTTCTGTGCATATTAAATATTTTGTTCAATGTGATTAATCAATGACTTGTCAACCATTTTCCAAGGTTATTATATTGCCTCCTTTCATCTTTTATGTATACACTTTGTGTTTTTTAATTCACCCAGATCCTCTTACTTACAGTTGCATTGCTAATTTTGTGTTTTACTACAGAAGTTTAAAAAACAGCTAATGTGCGAATTTTCCTTATAATAAAAACTCTAAAAAACAAACAAACAAACAAAAAACTAAACAAGTAGATGTCCTACAAGAAACACTGCTGTGTGAGTCAAGACTTCTGGAGAATTGCAAGCTGGCATTCTGCCCACTTATGCAGGGTTTCTTAATTTGTTCTACTATAAAATAATGTGAGTGTTCTCTCTAGCCATATGTACCTCAATGGTTTGAAATGCAGAAAGTGTAATTAAATTTGAAGCTGAAAAGGAAGGTACCTTGGAGAGTCCTGGCTCTTATTAGCTTTCAAGCTAGGGACAAACAGATGCCACAGACCATTTGAGGGCTGTTTGTTGGATGATGCTAATTGTTTACTGTGCTTATTATTCTGTGACATCCTTAGAATCACCCAGGTGGGGAGATGTCAGACTAAAGTTACCAATATCTGTGCTAAGAAAAACTCACACTTCTATAGTTTAAGTCCATTTTGGTCAAAGCAGAAGGATTCAAAGCCATTCTGAGGTTTATGAACAAGATTAAGAAAGCACCTGGCACTGATTTTAGCTTGTAAAAGTGGAACCCTCAAAAATTATTTCAGATTATTTCATACACCTAGAAAAAATATAGAGAAAAGTATTTACAAGAAGAAATAAGATCAAAAACAAGTACAGCCTTTGTCCATGTGAATTTAAAGCAACTAGCAGGCAACTGCTTTGATTTCTTTGATGCAATTGCCTGTTGATAGGTTTTTTTGTCTCATTCTGAAGAATCATTAAACTACC
This sequence comes from Pan paniscus, assembly GCF_029289425.2. Taxonomy (NCBI): domain Eukaryota; kingdom Metazoa; phylum Chordata; class Mammalia; order Primates; family Hominidae; genus Pan; species Pan paniscus. Next base: position 154,997,733 of record NC_073249.2, read on the forward strand.
TTTTTTAGTGTAACTTTTCTTCATGTACTTGATTCATGAAAGTGGCAAGTGTGTCATCTAGTTCTCAATTTCCCGCATGCCAAATACAGGTTTTGGTATACCACAGATGTTTAATGAGAAATTTGTTTCTTACTGGGAATAAAGGTGCATATGATATTTGAGTTTAAGTTAGATGAATTTTAAGACATCCTTTCAATTTTCAAATTCTGTAATTTTAATAATTTGTGCATTTGCTTTTGTTGGTCTATCAAATAATAAAATTAGCAGTTGAGAAGCTTTATAAACCAATCAAATGAACTAGTATTTGAATGATCTACATGTACAGTGATAATTAAGGTACGAATTTAGACTGTGGATGAGTCTGTGTGTATGGATGGGGGTATGGTCTAGTTACAATGAATGATATATGGCTTGCAGAACAATGGAAGTGCCTTGAATGATGTTCATATCCAACCCAAGAAATGAAGCAAAATATCACTCTTGAAATAAAGGAAAAAAAAACAAACACAATTAACTGCTTACAACCCAAGTGGAGGAAACAATAACCAATTAAACACGGTGTTAGGAAAGAGATGGAGTAAGGAGGGAATGAGCTGAACTGCTTTCAGTAGACTTTAAAGGGCACCCTGGAGAAAATGACCAATTTGATTTCATTGATTTGAGAAAAGCATAAAGGTAGGATGGTGTTATGGTTAAGGATGCAAAAGAGTCATAATATCTAGGAAAGTAAAAAAAATTGTTAATAAGGCTGTAGTTAACTCTTCCATTTATTCATATCAGAAATTTTGTCTTGTTTAAATATTTTCGTTTCTAACGACAATGACAATTGGTGTTTTGTATGGTTTTCAAGCTGAGTCAATATTAACTTTAAGAAAATAGCTCCTTTAGACAGAAAACCAAACACCACATGTTCTCACTCATGGGTGGGAATTGAACAATGAGAACACTTGGATACAGGATGGGGAACATCACACACCAGGGCCTGTCGTGGGGTGGAGGGAGGGGGGAGGGATAGCCTTAGGAGAAATACCTAATGTAAATGACGAGTTAATGGGTGCAGCACACCAACACGGCACATGTACACATATGTAACAAACCTGCACGTTGTGCACATGTACCCTAGAACTTAAAGTATAATAATAAAAAAAGAAAATAGCTCCTTTAATTTCTCATGAAAAAGTATATTTTAGTGTAATAATCTGTAATTATCACTATATTAGACTGTATCTCTTCTCAAATGGTCAAATTTTTGTGTTCAATTATTTATCTGTAACATAACTTCTTGTTGAGCAAAAAAATCAGGTCTTTTATTTTTCTATTTATTTAACAAAGCTTCTAAAATTAGCCAACATGATAACATATCAAACAACGGTGGAAGTTTGATGTATATAATGATTATATAGTAAATCAGGTATTTCAATCTAGAGGAAATTATTGAAGTCATTTTATTATTGTATACAATGTATAACATTATAGAATTAAGGTGGCAGTTTTATGGTCTGAATGGAATGTAATAGAGGAAATATATTTTATAATGAATAAATCTTATAATAGTGGTATTGATGAGCAAGCTAATGTGTATAATTTACAATCGTTGAAGCAATGCTTTGTTAGAAGAAACTGAGGCCCCAAAAGATTTATACTTTATGGCCAAACAGCAACAAAGTGGAAATTATACTTTGTAAATTTACATATATTGAATTGAGTTAAGCAAAAGTAAATATTGTGGCAATAAACAAATGGTTGCAAAGGATCATTTTAAATACCTACCCCATGCCAGATATTTTACATATATTTTCTCCCATCTGTACAACCTTCAAAGTAGGTAACATGACTCTCAAATGAAATAGCAGAGCTTCAGAAGGCAAAGGAAATTACTCATAATCACATAGCCAGTAAATGGTAGGAAAAGTATCTGTGTAAACTCCTCCACATATAGACTGAGAACTACTGAAATTGAATCCTTGGGAAGACCTCAACATACTTTTTTTTTTTTTTTTTTTCTGAAGACGATGAAGATTTTTTAGTAGGTAGTGCTGATAATCTGTTATCACGAGTACTGGGTGGTGAGAAAACAAGGATACCAAAGATAGGTCCCTTTTAAGCCTTATTAAATTTCACAGTGTCTGTTTAATTTTTAAGGAACTAAAAATTTTACACATTGTGTTTGCAAGACAGTCAGCCATGAAAGATTCAGTGTTCTTATGGGAAACATTCTCTTCCTTAAATGAAAAAATAAATTTTCTGTTAACTCTCTTGAAAGGTCTTCTAATTGAGGAAGTCCATTCTTCCCTCAAACCACGTGAGCAGTTCCCATTAATAATAAAGCCCTTAGGGGAAAGATAACTCCCTAAGATGCTATAAAATGCCCAAACAGGATGAAGTCTTCTGCCAACGTTTATACTGACTTTGAGTTTTGATATAAGTAACTCACTGGGCCTTCCGCAGGACTAAGGAAAATTTTATCAGCAATTATACAACTAACTGAATTAAATGGAATGGAGCAAATGTAAAAGTCAACAAATTTAAATTGCACCTTCTAACTACAAAGCAAGTTTTGCGTCTGTTTATTTAGATGACAGTCCATTTTGGTGCCATGCTGTAGGATTCAGGAGCCTAGAAATGTGAGATAACAGCACTCTTGAATTTCACAGGAAGGCAACATGTTTGGAAGAGAATATTCCCAAACTGTATTAATATGAAAACATCTGTCAGTTACAGATTAATTTTCTTCACAGGTTTTCTACCTTTGGAAACATCTGCAGCTGAAATGTATTTCTCTAAAATGTAGATTACAGAGGTCAACCAGTTTATCAACCATTCTAAGAACTGGCTGCTTTCTACAGTACACATATGTAGCTGAAATAGCAAGATTAAGTGCATACCCTTAAAACCACAAGCAAAAAGCAGTTGGTTAAAGAGGAAAGACATTCAGAAAGAATATATTATGCCTAAAATAATTCAGTTGGAAACTCACTTGTGGTCTGCCACATGATTACAATAGGGGAAAGTCATGTGATACTCATATTCAGGAAACATTTACAGCAATCTTCTTTCCTATATACATTTTTATAGTTAAGACGTTTTTCTTCAAATTTAACAGTCAATAATCAAATGAAAACAAACTGAGCAAATGTACCTTGCAGAATCTTTATTTAAAATGGTTTACATATAAATTTTGGCTTAAATACTCTGTATTTTAAAATAGGCACAATAACAGATAAGTTAGGAAAATGTAGATGTAGAAATCTGTGCAAAAGCCTAATTGAGTTGAACCTTGCCAAACAATGAACAATTACAATTTATTTTAAACTGAGATTTCAGACTCTTTAGGGAGCTCGCACACAAGTGTCAAAAGGTTTGGTGATGTTACCGGTACATAAGGAAAAACCTATCAATATTATTCTTATTAAAAGCTGAATTTGCTACGAAGCAGAGAGTATCCTCTTCTAATTATCATTTTCCTTTTTTTTCTGTTTTCTTTCTGCATCAGACACTTATTGTCTCAGAAAAAAGTCAGTCATAAAACATTTGTATATTTGGGGTCCTATGATCTATGTAATTTCTAGAAGAGTTTCCTTTAAGCTCGAAACATACTGCACTGTAGGAAGGATTTTGACTGAACACAACTTTCTTGAGAATCCTGTGTAGGTAAAAAGTGGGAGAGAGATACCAAGGTAAGATGAGTCAATAAAATAGATTGCTTTTATATAAAAGCATATACACCACCCATCTTTTGCCATTTTGAGTATTTGCCATTATTATTACATTTATTGAATATGTTGCCTATCATTCTCGTGAAACTTCAAAAAGCCAAATTTCACATCAGAAATCGAGTCTAAATATTAATCAATATTCATGATTAAATATTAACCTCCTATCCCCTGTATATTCCATATTGTAGCTAGTAAATATGAGCTCTAAGAAAATGCTCATAGCTATAAGCATAGAGCTTTGGTCGAAAGCTCTTACTCTTTTTTGAGGAGTGGCATTTATGGGTGGAAAGAGAAATATGCATACAGTCAGAATTGAAGGCAGTAGGTTATCTTGGTAGGAAGCTGCAAATTCATATTTTGCCAGAGGGTAAAAGAGTACTTTGAAAAGCTTCATTGAAACTGCAAGGTTTTCTATCTATGTTGAAGTGTTTGGAGTTCATTTCAAAGGAGTTAAAAAAAATAAATGTTTCCAAAAAGAAAATTCATCCAGAACCAAAGGTGTCTTAAATTTGAACAGAGAGCCACAAATTAAAAATCCACAAAGAATCTTTGTTCCTGCTAACACTGGCTTTCATATATTCTTAGAGGAATTATTTGGGTAAGTAATTGGGGGCTTCAAAATTTTGTCTCTCGAAATATACTTTTTACTGTATAAAAATATTCTTTTAATCCTAAGAGTATAGTAAAATTGTACTTTATGATGCCACCATGCTTCTTTGAAATATGAGTAATAAATCTAATATATAGGAAGGATATAAATAAAATATTTAAATTATAGGCCTCTCTGCAATAAAATTGTTATTTTTTATTGTGAAAAACCTATCCTCAAAACTTTCCACCATGATGCCTGGGGCATTTTGAAATATAAGGCCTTAAATATCTCTCCATTATGAAATCTGAAAGTTTAAAGTTAACATACTTCTGAAAATATTACTGGAAAGGAAATCGATTTTAGATTATTAGCTATATTGGTAGTTTAAAAATATTTCATGACAAGAAATACTAAGGTTAACATATTGGACTGCTATGAAAAGATATGTCTTACTATAGAACTCATATGAAAGCTTCAATTTCTGAAGTAAGAGTTGGAAATAACTTCTTCATACTGAGGTTTACATTAGCTGGTTTAATGTTTCTAAATTGGGCCATCAGAAGGGTCTTAGTCCTTTTACACTTTGTCTGTAAATAGATCTTGAATTTCAAAAAAACTAAGTATCATTTAGTGTTCCATCTGAACATAGAGGAAAAAAATTATTCAGTCCTAAGAAATGTTGTGAATGCCATGTTAAAAACCTGGCATTTCTAAGATTTTCGTGAAATGCTTTAGTGAAGAGCAAGAAAGTTATGTTGTTTTTCATAAGGAAAAAAATTATCTGTAATGTATGGGTGAACTAGAACTTTTTTGCATGTTTAGAGGTCTTAACAAACTCTTGATCAAGGGAGTTCATTGTGTAATTATCATCACATATTTAATCTGCTTTCCACCTAAATTATCAGTAGTAGCGTCAACAGCAAACTCCACATTTCCAAAAATATGTTGTTGATTTGCCTCCCTAAAAGTAACTGGGCTTGAGCCACTATGCTGGCATGTATTGTTTTCTTGAAGGCAACCTTAGTTTTTAAAAAGTATTATCTTGTCTTAAATACCAAATTATCTGCAGGCCACTAATCCATTTTCTTTTAGTTTTCTTCTTATATTGATGAATAGGGGTGGGGAGTAGCATCTTTTATCCTCAATTTGGTCCTTCGCCTCAATTCTAAGGCAAAAACAAAAAGAAATATCTTTCCCTACGCGTGATCCTTTACACATTTGTATAATTTTTTTTTGATGGCAAATAGATAGGATTTTCATGCATTATCCTTGCTGCTATTTTTTTTTTTTTTTTTTCGAGACAGAGTTTCGCTCTTGTTTCCCAGGCTGGAGCGCAATGGCGCGATCTCAGCTCACCACAACCTCCGCCTCCCGGGTTCAAGTGATTCTCCTGCCTCAGCCTCCTGAGTAGCTGGGATTACAGGCATGCACCACCACCCCTGGCTAATTTTGTATTTTTAGTAGAGACGGGGTTTCTCTACGTTGGTCAGGCTGGTCCTTGTTGCTATTTTTAAGCTTTCGGCTTTGTGATCTACATCTCATACACTGCAATCTGGGAACAGTTATTTATTTCATCAACCCAGATATATCACTTATTAAAGAAATTTACCGATAGATATTATATAGCTCTATGTTTCTTTTTATCGTCCCCACACTAGTGTGGCTAAGACCAAGATGACACATAGGTGCATAACAAATATTTTAAATACTTGTTTACTTTGTAGAGTTGTTAACTCCTTGATTTGGTTTTTGGTCATGGTAACTGCAACTATTTCATGTCTTCTGAGATACCACGCATATCAGGATGATTTCCAGCTATTTATTATTTTTCATGATGGTGACAAATACATTTAATTAAAACTATCTATTTTATGATGAAAAATACTTTTTCAAAGTAAAATGAAATAATTTGATTTTGTTGTTACAAACATTATTGCAGAGCAGAAGTTTTCAGTGTCGCTGAACCAGCAATAACAACATTCCTGAGAACTTGTTAACAATGCAAAAATATTGGAGTCCACACCAGACTATAAATAAGACACTCTATGGGTGGGGCCCAGCATTCTGTTTTAACAGGCCCTTCAGGTGATTCTAATTAATGCCAAAGTGTAAGAATCACTGCTGGGAAAGATAATGAAAGCACTTAATTCAGAGATGGATAATCTTTTCTAAAAAATTACATGAGGGAAGCAAATTTATACAGGTATGTTGTAATAAAACTTGCAAAAAAAGGTTAAGGAATATATTGAGCACTGAAATTGGCCAGATTTGATTTGATATTATTTATTGATTTCAAATTACTCAAAGATTTTCCCTCCACTCACCATACAAATATAAAATAGTAAGAGTCGGCATTTTCCAATGTTTGAAATTATTACCAGGAGAGGATGATATTGAAGTCATTTCTAACTTTAGTTAGGAAGACCAGAGACAATAAATCATTATCCTGATATCACTAGATGAAGTCTAAATGAAGTTCAGGCCATGACAGGCCATGGTATATTTTACTGTAATCCTTAAATTATAATATAAAATTTACAAGATCACCTCCATCAAGGACTAAGCATTCAGACCTTAGAACTGGGGTAGCTCAACAAAATGTTCACATTTTTGAGATATGGACAGCTGCAGTAGAAAATGAACTGAAAGTAATTTTTTATTGTTTTCAACTTATATAATAATGTGGATTTATTATAAAATGTATAAATAATACAATTAAAACCACAGCTAATTTTACTCTTTGTCTATTCTATTTTTTATCATTGGCAGTATATTTTTGTCCCCAAAAAATTCATACGTTAAAGTCCTAACCTTCAGTACCTCAGAATGTAACTGTATTTTCGAGACAGCATCTTTAAAAAGATAATTACGGTTAGATCATGAGAGTGGGTCATAGTCCAGTAAGACTGGTGTTCTTATTAGAGGAGGAAATCAGGTCAGACACAAACACAGAGGGAAGAATATGTGAAGACAGAGGAAGAAGGTGGCTATCTACAAGCCAAGGAGGGAGCCCTCAGAAGAAACCAAACTTGCCCACGCCTTGATCTCAGACTTCCACCCTTCAGAACTGTGAAAAAAATAAATTTCTGTTGTTTAAGTCACCCAGTACATGCAACTTTGTTATGGCAACTCTAGCCAACTAATAGTCCCTATAGATTATTATAGCTACTCCTTCTTCTAAGGCCATACATGACTAGTTCTGGTTCCCTGGTAGATTTTTCTCCAGATGGAGCTGCCTGCCTTACTCTCAGACCCTTTTTTTGTTTTTTTGTTTTGTTTTGTTTTTGTCGTGCTACCTACCTTTGCTTTGAATGCTCTTTGATCCTTTGCTCCCACTCGCAACCCTCACATTTTACCTCCTAATCTGTACAGTCTTTGTTGCTCAAGTTTTACATTTTATTTCCATCCACACTATTACTGCTATTTTTTTTTAACTACTGCAAACATCATCCTATAGGTAATACTTTCTCTAAGTATCTTCTAATTCTGACCCAGTCTCCAAAATTCAGGTAGCATGGGAATTCTAAAACAGAGGTCTGATTTATCTTATTCGATCACTCATCCTTCCTAATTTAGAGTTTAGTTTAGAAGCAATGTTTATCCATCAATGAACATATTATGATTCCAAATGCCCTAATATGGGATCATAATATAAAAAAACTTCAGTTTCTTCCACTCCCTGACATGCTACATATATGCTCAGGCAATTCCAATCTATGAGTTTTCCTCTCCAACTGAAAGAATTCACTTAATACTGTTAACACTTAATAGTGGACTAATTTATTTACTTCCTTCTTTCCTTCCTTCCTTCCTTCCTTCTTTCCTTCCTTCCTTCCTTCCTTGCCTCCCTCCCATCCTTCCTTCCTTCCTTCTCCTCTCTCTCTGTCTCCTCTCTCTCTCTCTTCTTTCTTCCTTTCTTTTTCAGACAGGGTCTCACTCTATCGCCCAGGCTAGAGTGTGGTGGCTTCATCATGGCTTACTGCAACCTCAACCTAAGTGATCCTCCTGCCTGAGCCCCTAGATTAGCTGGGACTACCAGAGCGTGCAACCATGACCAGATAATTTTTGTATATATTTGTAGTGGAGACAGTGTTTTGCCATGTTGCCTAGGCTTGTCTTGAACTCCTGAGCACAAGTGATCCACCTTCCTGGGCCTCCCAAATTGCCTATGTTTCTTATATTGTTAGCTTAGAATCATGGAATTAGCACATTATAGAACTATACTGGACTTTTCCGAATAAAAATATTCTATAATATATACAAGAACTATGTGTTTTTTAGAGTTAATATGTTAAAAAATTTAAGACTGCCCTCCCAAAGGAAGTCCGAGCTCCTCGTTGTCTTCATTAGCTTAAAAAATTGACAACCATGGATAGTACCAATTTCAGTGGAGAAGCAGAGTACAGAAGCTGAGTGGAGAGATTAAGACTAAATAAGAAAAATAACGTTTGGAAGTATAACTTTACATTTATTTGATGGGAAACAGCTCAGGTTTAAGAAGAACCCCATGAAGATTGTATATACTGGTCTATCTTCATTGAGCCTTTCCATTTTTTCCTTCTGACTTTGAATAGAAAAAGACAAAGAGACAATACTCAAGTGAAAAGTCATTTTCCAGAGAAGGATCCTAGTTAGCTTGGATATTTGAGTACATTCTTTATTAAAATCTTGAGGCGTAGTGTTTCAAGTAGTTAAGCAGGACCTCTGAAATACAGATGTTTTCAGTCTCTAGGATCTAAAACCAGGACTGAAACATTCCATTGTTCAGGTTGTTTGCTGCACAGGGATGCCTGGCTGAAAGAGTAAGGTAACACCTTAAATCTAGCCCCTATCTGCACATCAAATTGTAATTTCTATCACTGAGCTGCACCTTTTCTAATTCACATGAAGACTTTTTAGCAGTTTCAGCATCCCTGTTAAAGGCAAGGCTTCAACTGTCCTGATTATCAAATGCCACTGCTACTGACAACATGAATCGGCTAAATTCCAAAGACTCAGAATGACCAGACATCTGCTTTTACAGAGAGAAGTAGGATCATTCTGTACCCAAGTTATAAGTTTTAGTTTAAGACATTTGTATTAATCAGAGACCTACTTTCCAGCACAATTAAAGCAAATAAACACTTCAGAGAGAAAATGGACAAATTGGGCCCAGGATTTATTTTTCTTGAAACTCATAAAATTGTATGTACAAGATTGGCATTTTTAAAGGTGTATCATTTTATTTATATTTGCATTTGTGATGTAATAAAAGTATACTTTTATAGAAACGAAAAACTTGGCCAGGCACAGTGGCTCAAACTTGTAACCCCAGCCCTTTGGAAGGCTGAGATGGGCTGATTGCTTGAGCCTAGGATTTTGAGACCAGCCTGGGCAACATGGCAAAATCCCATCTCTAGAAAAAATTTAAAAATATTAGCCAGGTGTAGTGGTGAACATCTATCGTCCCAGCTACTCAAGAGGCTGAGGGAGGAGGATTGATTGAGCCTGGGATGTTTGAAGCTGCAATGAATCATAATTATGTTACTGCATTCCAGCCTGGGTGATAGAGCAAGACCCTGACTCAAAAAGAAAAGAAAAAGAAAAACTTGCTGTGGAAACCAAAAAGTTTCCTCAGCAATCAATATCCACAGAACATTGACTTGTGATATCATGATACTAAATGAAAATCAAGTCTTAGTGTAAACTATCTTTTATTTGAAGATACTTGAACATCTAAGGATGCTAAACACATCTAAGAATCAGGCCTGGCTTCAACCCATTTCAGTGAAAGCAAATTCACATCCTAACTGCTTTTCAGAGCAGGCTAATAATAATATAAGGCTGGGATATTTAAAAAGCAGGCATTAATAATAGAGAAGAAGATACACCATAAAGTAGAAAACCCAAGTGATGTTGCTTTGTAGGTATGAGAATGAATGGCTGTGGAAGTTTGCAGTTGAAGAAGATAGAGACCCACAAACCTTGCTAGACAGGGAGAGAAAATAAGAAGTTGTGTTGTTGAGTATGAAGATAATATGTACCATTACTATTTTACAACTAAAAATAAAAATGCTTTTTTATTTTATGTCCTACCTTGCAAATCACTCCTAAATACAGTGTTTGATTCTTCTATTTTTCTTCATTAATGATAATGCACTTTCATAGAGTGCTTTGAGATCCTTAGATAAAAGGTACTAAGTGCAAATTAATGTCATCTAAAAGCTGTCTTAATAACTTCATAAGCAAGAGTGGAATGGCTTCCAATTTAATTCTAAATAGGTGTAAATCATTTCACGTGAAGAACCAAGTGAATTAATTGCAGAAGAATAGTTCAGCATGCACCAAACCTATTAGGATACTTGAACACAGCTGCAACTCAGAGGATAAACTAGATTAGAATACTGTTTGTAGAAAATAGCAAATCGAAGCACTCTTTGAGGCAATTAACAAAATCAGAGCATCCTTTGAAGCAAATAAGCATGAAAAATGCCTTTCTTACTCTGATTTTTCCAAATGCCTAATTTTGCTACTGTCTTTAGTATCTTGGATTATGTTCAAAGCCCAACACAACAGAGTTTCTGTCATACAGATGAGATTTTGTTTTGATGTGAACTATTCAACCACATCCAAATGCGCATTTTCAACCATAGCAATGATGAATGTGAACTATTACAGTAACACCCACTACAGCTTGACTCACTGGTGGCATTACCCATCATAGTCTACTAACGTTTTTCCATTTATTTGGAAAGAAGGAGAGATGTGAGTAAATCGAGAGGAAAACTAGAAAAAGTTACTAACAACAATAAAGTGTGAATATTCTAGCATATTTGCACATAGATTATTTAGAGTGCACAATGTTTTTATGTGCATTATTTTAATTTTATATAATAATGCTATGAATTAGGGAAGATGTCATTTTCCTATCTTTTAAAGAGAGGAAAGAATACTTTATATACATTAACCGGTCCAGGGTCATATAGCGAGCCAGTTGCAGGTCAGGAACTTAACCTAATATTTTCATTCCAAAACATTTTCACTATCCCATGCCACAATAAAATTTCTCCTTTTAAACATTTTGTTTTGTTAACCAATATTTTAGCTACTTCACACTGCAAAACAAGCCTTAGAGATAATGTTCTTTCATGGACTTTATATATTTAATATATGTATTTATATATTTAAATATGTTTTCCAAACCCAAAACTCAAATTACTTTGCAAACATAAATGTTATTCATGTAGATAAATGAATTTTTCTATTAGAATCAAACAAAAACCTCAAAATACCCTATTTGTCTTTTTTTTTTTTTTTTTTTTGCTGCATCTTTTAGGGATTCAATTTCAACGTACCTCCCAATTTCTACTGTTTTCCAGTTTAGGAATTGAGTGGTAGAGCAAGAAATAGTATGTCTGAGTCATAAAATATAGGTCATTTTGTTTTTGAGTGTGAAACATCGGTGAAGTCTAAGGGTAGTGTGGGTTCCACTAACTTCCTATGCCATTTTCAGTAGGAAAAATAAACAAGGAATGAAGTAAAAAGAGAGAGAACAACAATGTCCACATGGCAACAAACAAGAAAGAGTGTTTGCAGTAATGTTGGCTACTGTACCATCAAAATCTTAACTTCAATAAATTGTTGCCTACTTCTTTTGGGTTTCACACAAACTGCTCTTCTCAGCAGTATGGCCAGCAGCATATTATTGGAATTTGAAATGAATCCAACCTATATCTGTCAAAATGTGCTAAACTATATGGTGGTCTTAAGACACTGTTAATTTTCTGTGACTTCAAATAACCAAGTTTTATTTCTTGCTCATGTTGCATGTCCAACGTGGTGAATAGAGGCGCTTTGCTCATCATGGTCACTGAGAGATGCAGGCTGACAGAGATGCCACATTATGCTTTGCTGGAGGGAAAAGGGAGAGCACTTTAGAAGCTCTCCTCCTAAACAGGGAGTGGCACACATCACTTCTGTTCACAACACTTCCTTGCCCATAATACCTCCAGGGCCCCTTGTAACTGGCTTGTCACAGAAATACGCGGTGAACAGAGTTAACGTCTACAACACAATACTACTCCTTTAATTCCTAGAATAGTCTATAGAACCATGTCTTAGAAAACCTAAAACTAAAGACTGGAAGTTAGGTCAGCAAAACGTATCAAAACCACCTCAGAAAATCATAGTCTACCACTTAGGTGTACTTAGAGGGAAACATCATTGTCTTCCTGCATGTAACACCTCTTCAAAGCAAGTTTTAGACAGTATTTAATCATAATATTATCATAAGGTTAATTTAGAAACTTTTAAGGAATTGAATGGACTATAGTTGTTCACCAATTTTATGACATCTCCTATGTTATCATCATTTATTTTTATTTCCATTGTATTATTTAGCTGGCCAGAGTACTAAATTTTATAGATTGAACAGCCTAAAAGTCCAAGGTTGGTCTGCTGAAAGTATTTGATTCTATGCAAACAATATTAAGAGGGGCTCTGTGAATAATACTTCCCATAATTCTTCTTAGAAAGGATAAATTGATATTTCAGTTAATCTCAAATAGAAATTGATTGTTTGTGTTCAAGTTACTGGAAGCTGCAATTCATGAATGAGCTCTGATAGAAAAAAGGACCCTAGGTAGATAGTAGAGAGAGTTAAGTTTCTTCTGAAACAAATAAAAGAACAATATATCTGTGCCTCAATAAAAACTACCTTGTTGACAGTAAAGAAGGTGAAAACAATTTGATTTAAACTTTCAATACCTGTTTCAGAATCAGTTTGTCTAGTGCAGATCAGCTTAACTTGTCATGTATTGATATGCCAAGATAAAGCATGCTGTTTAATGACTAACAACAAATGTACAAGGTGTATAGGATGTATGCAACTGACAGGGCTGTTTAATATACATTTTGAGCTTGCAATGAACGTTAAGTGACCACCACAACTGGGATGCCGCATGAAAAAGTGGCTCGAAATGACTCTTTTGTTTACTTTTCTCATGATATTTAAAATGGTGTTATAAGAGGTGACCTGACAAGACAATATTATCCTGAAACATTGTAGTCCACACAAAAAGTCTACTAGAAATGCTGCTCTATCGATTTTGAATCTGAAGAACTATTGGAATTTCAGAGATGAGACTTTCCAAAATGACTAGGTCACTCGCTTCTGAGATCACCCCTAGGGCTATGTCTTTTTACATCTCAGCATAATACGTCACCTGCATTAGTAAGCCTACATAAGTGTTTCTTTACAAGATATATTCTGCACTCCCAAGTCACTGAAACGTTGATGATAAATAGGGAGTTTGATATTCTTAACACACGATGGAGAAAAATCTCAAAGACAGAGAAGAACTTCTGCTCGGCTCCCCTTCTTAATGTAATCCTGCAATAGAATTTAACTTCCATTAGGCTTGCTTCTCACAGCTCTCTTATCCCCAGGTATTCGTATGAAAACTGAGATTCTTACAAAGAAAGTATTCTAGCCTTCAGGGTGAATTTTCAAAACTCTGCTAAGGCAAGGCACATACAAAATCTTGCCGTTTATTGCATTTTGGGTGTATGTTGGCTCTGCAGTGTTTTGAACATTCACCCCTTCAGGTTAGCACATTCATTAAAAAAACATCTCATGAGTGTGATATGAACTCAAATTTGAGCACACAGATTTGAATGAATAAAAAGATGCTTACAGAGCCAGATAATGGTCACATTCATAGGTCTGTGATTTTTCAACCTAGCCCTAGGCCAACATAATTTCACACAGTGTAACAGAATGAATAATAAAAGTATTACTTAATCTTTAATATATTACAATACCAAATTCTGGAATTAGGAATATGAGTCAGCTATACTTAACTGCACTCCCCACCTGCAAGCTGTAATTGTAGTGCAAGTAAAGTATAAATTTAATACAGGCCAGTTTTTTTAATGTCATCCACCAATTTCTAATTTTTAAGATGTTTTTCTTTGAGCAATGGTCATTTTTTCAAACTAGTATCTGTTACTTCATCAATATCCAGGAAGAGCCCACTGATCATTTCTATAACTATAAATTGCATACCCTAACATAATTATGCATTAATTATTTTAATTCCTTAGATAAAAATTAATAGATATTTTAAAAACTATAGCTTTTTGTAGCAGGTCTTTGTCAATATTACATTCTAATATCTGAAAATGTTTAAAGCAAGTGATTTGGTTTGACTGTCCTAATACTTGCAGGATACTCAATTTATAAACACTTCATAAAAGCTATCCAGGCTGGGCATGGTGGCTCACGCCTGTAATCCTAGCACTTTGGGAGACCGAGGTGGGCAGATCACCTGAGGTCAGGAGTTCAAGACCAGCCCGGCCAACACGGCGAAACCCCGTCTCTACTAAAAATACAAAAATTAGCCAGCTGTGGTGGCCCGCGCCTGTAATCCCAGCTACTTGGGAGGCTGAGGCTGGAAAATCACATGAACCCGGGAGGTGGAGGTTGCAGTGAGCCAAAGTCACGCCACTGCACTCCAGCCTGGGTGACAGAGGGAGACTCTGTCAGAAAAAAAAAAAAAAAAAGAAAGAAAAGCTATCCAAACATGTTTAAGCAACTCATTACTATATATTAAGACGACTGTTAAATATCACAGATCATCATAAAAATGTTAGTATTTTCCATATTAAGTGAAAGTGAAAAATAAGAAGTCAAAATAATAATTATTCTTTAGAGCAATTATTTTCTTATGACTTGAATATATACTCCATATGATTGTTACTATGTTTTAATATTTATCTATACAAATATTGTTTGGGCAAATTTCCAACTTCTACTCTGTTTAGCTACTTTTTCCATAATATGCTATTACCTCAAAATAACAAGCCTTGTGTAGCACTGTCAACCTTATCTAGCAATCAGTATCCATCACATTAAATAAATGTGAGACTAATTGCATTTCCCTTATGGACTATCTGTCTGTTTTCCAGAATTTTGGTAAGGTAATCACTTTTCCCTCCTACATTTTTTATTCAGATTTATTTTAAACCTTGTAGCTGTATTTTAGTATTTTTGGCTATTTCACAATTATTCATTTATTTTTTCATCATAGTATAGCTTTAATTTATAGGCTCACTATATTAGTCTATATTTATCAGTTTAGCTCTCTATATAATCAAAGTTTTGAGGACTTGTATTAGTTGACTTAAATAACTCATTTACTTAATTTCATCTAGAATTCCTTCCTCTAATCTATTCATCCATTTAGCAAATATTTGCCTAACAACAGATTTAATCCAGGTAGTTGGTATTAAATATTAATCTATGAATAAGTCATGAAAGGATTCTGCCTTCACAGAAAATAAACAGGTAAAAGATGCAGATGAACAAATTATAGTTTTTGGTGTAGTGTAGGAAACACAGAGCATGTTTGAGATCACTCAGGAGGTGTTCCTAACTAGGATTTGGAATTGATGATGTATTCCTAGGATAAATTGAGGTCATTGTAAATCATGAAGGTTGAAGAGGAAAGAGCCTTACGAAGGGCCTGTTTTCCAGTATGTACATACATATTGGGGGTAAGGCATATTTGAGGGGAAAGTGGTGAGAGGGAGAAGGTGGGAAGTGTGAAGGGGAGAGAAAGTATTAGGTCAGTGAGAGAGGAAGAGAGTATTATGTCAGTGAGAGAGGAAAGAAGGAATATAAAATGCAGACATAAGTGAGAGGAAGGAGTAGAAGTGTGTTTCAGAAATAGGATATAGCTTTCAATACACTAGAAGCAGTTTGATATGATTAAGATATTAGAAAACACCTAGAAAGATAGTTGGTAACAGAAAGTGCATTTTCCATGAAGTAATTAAAGTTAAGCTTCAGGGGCCCTTTTTTGTATGAACAGCTTGCAAGTTCCTGGAAGTGACTTTAGCAAAGTATTTATATAATATAAATCCATGTATGTATGTATGTATGTATGTATTCTATCTGTCTATCTATCTATCTATCTATCTATCTATCTATCTATCTATCTATCTATCTATCTTCTATCATCTATCTATTTAATTTAAGGTAAGGTATGTTAACTCATTTGTTTAAGATGGCTATTTCTTTCTACGCTTTCCCTTGTGTTAGAAGACATTGGAATGGCCACTTAAAAGGAAATTGATTTGGGAATTCATTTGATTGAGGTTTAGTGGGATTTTTAAATGTAATTCAGTTGTTTCCATGTATTGTAGTTACTTTCAGTTATTGCCATGAGAATATTTTCCAGGAATATTGTGCTAAGTAATGAGGAGTAGCAGATTTAAAAAACACGCTGGAGAGATTTATATTTCTTGCTGATTAGACATGGTATACTGACATTGACAAAGATTATATAAAACGTGTATGTGCCACTAAAAGGAAGACATTGACCAAAAATTGTTTAATGGTGTCCTCAATTCAAAGAGCAAAGACTTGATATCAAACAGGTCATATCTGATAGAAAATTAATAGAGCTTTTTCCAAAATTGATAATAATCCTAAAATAGTTTCTGGACAAAATCAATGATGAATTGGTGTGCTGTAATATATTTTCCAAAACTAACAATAATAAAATTAAATTTGAACAGTGTTGCTAAGAGAAAAGGGAACATAATCTTTATATTCTTTCTATAGAAAATGACATTATGAAGTAACTATCATGTTAAGAGGCAAAGAATACCTAGTTACTTCATAGAAAATAAATATTGTAGAGGTGGTTGAGCCAGTTAATTAATAATAAACATGATACAATATTTTGGATTTTTTACATTTCTGATATTGGTCAAATTTTAAAATTTTGTATATGATTTTGGTCAGGAGTCTATTTCATAGTACGGCAATTCTAATCATAACAGTCTTAGTTGACATATCAGTCTCTCAAACACCAAAAGAGAAGCTTATCCCTTAATCAATTTGACCAAATTTTTAAATATTGTAAGACAACTATTAAATACCTTTTTAGTATTTATTTCTGTAATGTAAACAACCCCAATTCCTCCATTATTTGCTACACAGCATAATAATGGAACAATTTTGGTTAATGCTATCCATTCCAGTAGATTTGAATCCCCTCGTCCCCTCCCTCGATGGAGTCTCACTCTTTCGCCCAGGGTGGCGGTTCAGTGGCATAATGTCGACTCACTGCAACCTCCACCTCCTGGGTTCAAGCAATTCTCCTGCCTTAGCCTCCTGAGTAGCTGGGATTATAGGCACGGGCCACCACACCTGGCTATTTTTTGTATTTTTAGTAGAGATAGAGTTTCACCATGTTGACCAGGCTGGTTTCAAACTCCTGACCTCAAGTCTCAAACTCCTGACCTCAAGTGATCCGCCCGCCTCAGCCTCCCAAAGTGCTGGGATTACAGGCGTGAGCCACAGTACCCGGCCAGGATAATGTATCTTTCTTTTCAGTATTTTCCCTTTCGAAGGCACAATAATATTCGTACTTATATGATAATCTTTATGCCTCACAAATGACTTTCTTCTACACTGTTGCATTTAATCACAATAACAAAAAGGAAGTAGGGATATTCCCACTTTTCAGAGATAAAAACTGCAGTTTGGAGAGGTTAGGTAACTTAATAAATTCATAGCTTTTGATGTAGAACCTTTCTTATCTTCTGACACTGCATTCAGAGAGTGTCACGTTATACTATCACTTCTTACCACGTTTATTTATAAAACATACAACAGCTGTTAAGATATGCTAGGTTTTCCCTTATAAATATTATTTACTGACCATAAAACCAAATACAAGCTAAACATAAAAGTTACCCTGTCCTCTCAGAAAGAATCTATAACTACCAGTAATGTTGATGGAATTACTACACAGTGGCATATTTAAAGGATCAAAATATTGGGAAAAATTTTTGCTGAAACAATTTAATATCACAGTCATTTTAATTAAAATGTGAAAACTTTGTAAGGTCAGATATTTATGTCATTATTTAAAGTACAGCTTACATTATTCAAAATAGCTATTGCCTTTTATCATTTTTTGAATATTGAAATGCTGAAAGAATTAAATGGTTGGGAAAGTGTCTGGTCTTCATTATTATTTGATTAGCCTATTCTTACTGACATTATAATGGATTAATATGATGTGTTATGGAACATCATGTCAAAAACAATTCCAATACTTCCTCTGAAACCAGAATTTCTTTTGCTAAATTGCTAATGGTCTACTTAGGAGATATTTTACTGTTCTTCTTGTGTTTCTTAGTTGTAATTATTCAATTAGAGATTTTTAAATTATTCAAGTAGATTTTTTTGTAACCCAAGAAAGAGTTCTATGGACATTTTACTTGCCTTTTTTCTTTCCTCATTATCCTTTCCTTTAAGTAAAGGGAAAGGTGTCTTTTGTTACAGGCTTTTTTTGTGTTTGTTTATATAGTTGAAAGGAAAGGTATTTCAAACCAGAATTGGGAAAATTATAGTATACTTTAAATGTTGGCAGTTTGAGAATAACACAGTCAACACAGAAGAACAATGGACTATAATAATGTTATTCATAAGACATGTCTAAGATGTATATGTCTTTGTTTAATACAGGAAACAGAACCCACTTAAGATATTTTAAATACAAATAGATTTTTTTTATTAGCAAGGATAGTTCTTTATTGCTATGTGTGAGACACAAATTGGAAACAAGAAAAGCATACGTAAAATATTAATATGATATTCATAGAATGCAATGGCATTCTACTCTTTTTTTATATACTTAAGTTCTGGGATACATGTGCAGAACGTGCAGGTTTGTTAGATAGGTATACATGTTCCATGGTGGTTTGCTGTACCCATCAATCCTTCATCTACATTAAGTATTTCTCCTAATGCTATCCCTCCTAGTCCCCCACCCCCTGACAGGCCCCAGTGTGTGATGTTCCCCTCCCTGTGTCCATGTGTTCTCATTGTTCATCTCCCACATTGTTCAGCTCCCACTTATGAGTGAGAACATGAGGTGTTTGGTTTTCTGTTCCTGCATTAGTTTGCTGAGAATGATGATTTCCAGCCTCATCCATGTCCCTGCAAAGGACAGGAACTCATCCTTTTTTATGACTGCATAGTATTCCATGGTGTATAAGTGCCACATTTTCTTTATCAAGTCTATCATTGATGGGCATTTGGGTTGGTTCCAAGTCTTTGCTGTTGTGAACAGTGCTGCAATATACATACGTGTGCATGTGCCTAACCAAATAGATTTTTACACAGGGAATTAGATGCTTACACAATTGTTAGAAAAGCTCTACTGAAGACCTTCAGGTATGGCTAAGAAAATATTTCAGATATGATCTACTTTATAGCTAAATAAATAAGATGGCAATCAGGAGGCCACTGGGAAGTTCTAATCATTTGATCCTTACTACTGATTTCTGTATTTTATTCAGCATGTGATCTGACCTTGAACTTCTTTTCATTGAAAAACTTGTTAGAAATTGTCCTCTCTAAAAACTGCCTCAATTAACTGTTCTTAGTGTGTACCTCTCTTCTTTCAAAATAGCCTATACATTCCCTTTACTCTCCATGTGTGCCTAAATCAGAAACCTGAAAGGACACTGTTTTTTGTTTCTCATATGATATTCAACTTGCTGTATAAAGCCATGTGCATCTAGAGCATTGTATAAATAATGAATAATAATATTTATGTCCTTCAGGGGAATACTGAAAACTTTTCTGCTTTAATTGAGTTCTTCTGTTTGTGTTTTTGATGTTTTATTTACCATGTGCTTATTGGAAGGATTTTTCTATTTATTGTTGTGGTTCCTGTTCTATTTTGGCCCTGGAAATAGCTCCTGTCTTGTGTTGCCCTTTTCTTTGGAATTTTGTTTAATTTCTGTCAGATGAAGGTGCTTTGAAGGCTGCAGGGCCCTTAATGTCAATAAATTAAGGATATAAAAAATGCCATCTGCCACCTTTTCACCTACTATACAACATTTATCAATGTATCAGGAAAAATTACTTTAGTCACAATTCTCTTACAGAGAAATTTATTTTCTTGTTTTTCTCTGATGACCTTCTAATTTTTAGGTGTAATCAGATTGCAGTGAAGCCAGTAAATTACACATGCTATTATTAAGTTTAAACTCTAGCCACCGCTAGACCATTCAGATCATGGGACATTGTCTGTTGAGATTAAGCAGGGAGCAGGACAAACCTTCCTTACAGGGTTCATCAGTGACGAAGAACTGCATGCCTGTGTGCTCCACAGTGGAATAAGCTGTACAGTCTTAACAACTGCAGATCACTTAGCATGAGTGATACCAAGAGGTGATACCATGAAACCTGTGGACCCAGGCGACCTCTCCCTAAGACAGCCCCCTGACAACCACGTGGGGAATTCACCAATGAGTACTTCCCATCATCTCTAAGGGAGAAAATATAATTTACTGCCACCTAAACAAATTTTCTAGTCACAGAGATGTGACATAGTATATGAATTCTGATGTGTGACTTTGGGCAATTTGCTTACTTTGGTGAGTTTCAGTTTTTTTAAATCTATAAAGCATGAAAAAATACCAACTTAAAATGTTGTGGAAAGATTCAATAAGATAACATGTATAAACTAATTAACACCTAGTGAATGTTAAGAAATGATATTTTAATATTCTATTAATAAGGGACAGTCCTCTTGTTCATTATGTATAATCAACACTTTGGGTGGTTGCCAGACCACTCAAAATTATATTCCCTAAGGTGCTCAGGAACACTAGTACTGTCTATTCCCAAATGAGGAGGAGCCATCTGCTTTTGAAACTTAATAACTGTGTGTAGGAACTGTAATCGAAACAAAGAGAAGTAAGTCCAGTATTAATGCTTCTAATTACTTGTGTATTCACATATTTCTTTTTCTTCATCTTTTATTTAAAGTTCCAGGGTACGTGTTCAGGATATGCAGTTTTGTTACATAGGTAAACATGTGCCATGGTAGTTTGGGGCACAGATCAACCCATCACCTAGGTATTAAGCCCAGCACCCATTAGCTATTCTTCCTGATGTTCTTCCTTCCCACAACTCCCCCAATAGGTCCCAGTGTGTGTTGTTCCCCTCTCTATGTCCATGTGTTCTCATCAGTCATCTCCCACTTATATGAGGACCTGTAGTGTTTGTTCTTCTGTTCCTGCATTAGTTTGCTGATAATAATGGCTTCCAGCTCCATCCATGTCCCTGCAGAGGACATGATCTTGTTCCTTTACATGGCTGCATAGTATTCCATGGTGTATATGTACCAAATTTTCTTTATCCAGTCTATCATTGATGGGCATTTGGAGTGATTCCATGTCTTTGCTGTTGTGAATAATGCTGCAATGAACATATGCATGCATGTGTCTTTATAACAGAATGGTTCATATTCCTTTGGGTATATATGCAGTCATGAGATGGCTGGAATGAATGGTATTTCTGCTCCTAGATCCTTGAGGAATCACCACACTCTCTTCTACAATGGTTGAATTAATTTACATTCCCACCAACAGTGTAAAAGCATTCCTTTTTCTTTGCAATCTTGCCAGCATTTGTTGTTTCTTGACTTTTTAATAATCAGCATTCTGACTGGTATGAGATAGTATCTCGTTGTGGTTTTGATATGCATTTTTCTAATGATCAGTGACGTTGACCTTCTTTTCATATGTGTGTTGGCTGCATGAATGTCTTCTTTTGAGAACCATCTGTTCATGCCTTTGCCCACTTTTTAATGGTGTTGTTTTTTTTTTGTTATAAATTTGTTTAAGTCCCTTGTAAACTCTGGATATTAGCCCTCAAATATATTTTTGATGGCATATGATGTGCCCAGCATTGCACTAGAAAATATATACTCCTCCTTTAGAGCCAGAGAAATATATCAGTAAATTAATTTTGATGCAATAAAATCTAGAGTAAGAGACAATACACAGAATGGAGAGGAAAGCCACCAACTCCTTAATACAAATGCAGAGCAAAGGAACTTACAGGCAATGCCAAGATTTACCCCAGGAAGCAATTGTGATGTTTTTGTAATATCTAATAGTCCAGAACAGATTTGGGTAAGAGATGTCTAGGGAAACAGGGAGTGAATGAGGTAGTTATCTTATGATGTTTTTGAAAATGGGCGAGTGATGACATTATTAGAAATGGCAATGGGATGATAACTTGAGAACAGCTTTGTAAGAAAAAGTGTTAGGAGTGTCAGCTACGGGGTCAGAAAACCTAGGTTCACTTCCCTTTTTTGACCCTTTTTAGTTATGTCCTTAATTTCTTTTTGTTCAAATTTTGTCTTCTAATAAACTTGCCAGCATGTTGTGAAGATTAAAGGTTTGTTTTTAATGATAGGAAGATCTCCCTATAATAAGCATTCAGAAAGATGATTACTATTCACATTGGAAGAAAAGCAAAACAATATGGATTCCATATAATTTAGGAAAAATACACAGAAAATGTAAACAAATTCTCTAACACATTAAGAAATATTGTGTCTTCTGTCACAAATAATGAAATTATTTCTTCAGATTTTCACTCCTGTGTGTGCAAAAAGTATATAATGTCCTCAAAGAGATGGTGTGATTTTTTTTTTAAATGTCTCCTGCCAGGGGCCACCTCGTCTAAATACATGGTTTTTCTTTTCATAGAGTGAAGTCTGTTTCATTCTGTTCTACTGTGTTGAGTAAGACCTCTTAAATGGTTAAAAAGAAAAATGGAAACAGTGATAATTACTCACTAACTTGAATTAATGTGACTGCATTATGCTCCTAATAACTGTAGTTTACTCATGTCTCCCCTGTAATAATCCAAAATTAATTTCATTTTATGCTTGCAAATAATCAGTTTATTTATAAAGGTTAGCCATCTTTCTTAGCACAAGTTATTCCTTTCTCATTACTTACTGAATTGTGCTAATGAAACCAAGGCTGGAGATGCATGCAGATTTATTTCTCATGCATTCTTTGGTGTTGAAGAAGCTGCGTGAGAAAGAAATAAGTCTGAAGACAACTGCATTTTGGGTCTAGGAATCTGATTCTAGTCTTAGCTGTTTGCAGTGCATATGGGCATTTCAATATCTCCTAGCCTTGCCCATGGAAGGGACCAAAACTACCCCTAGGGAAAAAGTACAGAAGTACTCTGAACTCTTCCAAAGAGGTGTGCAGTCCACCTCTCTTAGGTTGTAATAATAGTGTATGGTGTTTCCTGTATGCCAGTCACTCTTCTAAGTTTTTTACATTTAATTCTCATGACAACTCCAGGAGGTAGGTGTCATCATTTTATATGAGTCATTTTATATGAGTCACAAAGAGATGAAGGAACTTCCCCAAGATCATACAGTTATTAGATGTGATGCAAATCCAGGCTGCTAGCTCCAGAGACTGTGATCTGAAACACTATTCTCAATATACAGATCCAATAAAATATTATGTCATTTACAGGTAAAAACTGTTTCCCTATGGTGAGATGAAAATAAGCAGTAGTTAAAAGAGAGTAACTTCTTAGCTTTTAATTGTTAGCAAACTAGTAATTGTCATCTCAATGGCCTCTTCTCACTGTTGGTTACATTGGATGCCCAATTGTACTATTTTAACTTGATTATGCAGATATGCTATTCTATAAAAATAAACTCCAATTTTTTCATGCCCATATGTTCACTATTCCCGACCACAGAAATGCTTTATGACTTGGGAAATTGCTTATCCTTTCTGGGTAAGGATTTATTTTTTCATCTGTACATAAGAGAGATGTAATTTAAATCTCTAAAGACTTTTTAACTCTAAAACTTATCCTTCTGTAATTCCTTAAGAATGGGATTTAATCTTCGTGTTGTTTTGCTTTTAGTATTTATCAGCCCCAGCAAACTAAGCTCACTGTTTTTTGTACGGTAAATTTAAGGTAAGTCTTACTATCTATCATTGTATTTTGTGATAATCTTGACTTCTAATATAATGATTTTTCAAACATAATTTTATTAGACTTTGGAGTTACAGAGTCACTCTAATGAAACACACAATAATTTTGAATTATAATTTCCCAAAACATAAAGTGGTCTAAAAATGACCTCCCACTGTATTTGGACAATATCAACTGATTCACAAGATCTACTGGGTAAAGATTGTGAATAGATTGCTGAAAAACACACTGTAAAGAGATAGTAATAAAAAGTATGGCTGTGCTGTGAAATGATCTCTCCTACCTTGTAAGGTACTTGCAAAGTTATGTTCTCAGAAATGCCATAAAACAAGCAAGCAAGCGTATATTGTCTCTTACAAACTCCCCCTTTGTGAATAGTTTTTTTTTTTTTTTTAATGATGAGAATTTTGACTGCCCTCTACCAGTCACACAAGAACACATATACCATAAAACTATGAGCTTCTTGGTGCATTTGTAAGGATAACAGGGTCACGTATCACCTGGATTCGCAGAATTTGGAATGGAATGCTCAGTCATATTGCAAAAATTTGCAGAGCAGTAGGGGTCTGGAAATAGACTGTTGGCAGCTCTTCTTTTATTAATCATTGTGAGTATGGCAGATGGTCCTTGGGTTATTCTCCAAGAGAAGTTCTCACTCTCTCTGAGGTGCAATGAGAGGTTCTCTAATGCTAATGTCCTCATTCAGGAACAGTTACTTTGATATTTAGATGGATGAATAAAAAGCTTTTACTGAACAATTAAATACAATTTTGTTGAGTGTCATCTGTGTTCCAGGTATGGTTATAGACAGTGGTGATAAAGCAGTGAACTAAAACCCTTGTGATAGCGGAGCTGACATCCCCAAATGTGGCAAGAAGCTGACAGGAGGTAAAATAAGTAAATGCATACTATGTTGGATCTAGGGGCAGCAAATTCAATCTGCAGGCCGAATCTACCCTACTGCTTGCTTTTGTAAACAAATTTTTATCGGAACGCAGTCATGTTCTTTCATTTACCTATTGTCTATGGCTGCTTTAGTGCTACAAAACCCAGAGGCAGTTGCAACCAAAACCCTATAGTGTGTGTCTGTCCAGAAAAAGTCTGCAGACTTCTGGGTTAGATGCTAGAAATTAGTATGAATAAAAATAAATCCAGGAAGTGGAAGAGGAATAGGATGTGTTTTAGAGAGAATGGTCAGAGGACAATTGATTGAAAAAGTAACTTTTGTGTAAAGCACAGAGGTGGTGAGAGAGCAAGCCATGCAGCGTTTAAGGAAAGAACATACTAGACCAACAGAAGAGGAAGTTCCCAGGCTCTGAGACAGGAGCATGCTCAGAATGTTCTGGAAACAGCAGAGAGACCAATGTCCTGGAGCAACGTGAGGAAGAAAGAGAGAAGTAGGAGATCAAATAATGGGGGCAAAAGGTATCAAGAAGTCATACAGGGCCTTGCAGGCCATCAGAAGTTTTTGATTTGTATTCTAAGTGAATTGGGGCGCCATTGGAGAGTGAACACCAAGTGACATAGGACATATGATTTAACAGGATTTTCTTCCACTGCTGATTTGATAACACACCAATGGAGAACAAAGCCAAAATCAGGGAGGAACGACCTTCTAGTAAGAGTTACAGGGAACCAGGCATGAGATAATGGGGACTTGGAAAATAGGAGCAGCATTGGTGGGGAATGCTATATTTAGGTACAATTTTTGGTTTTAAAAAACCACAAAAATAATAATATAGGGCTGATATTCAATTAAATACTGCTTGTATTCAGTTTAGGGCAATTAAATGATATTTTGAAATGCAGTAAAACATTATTTTTTATTTTCATGAAAGTATATTTGTGTTACATAACTTTTCCCCAATAACCATCTGCTGGGAGAGCCATTAGGTATTTAGTAATTAAGATTTAAATGTGTTTTTGTTTGTTCATTTGTTTTCCATAAGGAGCCTGCGTTTGATGTCCCATTGAGAACAAGTAGGCAGTCTGAAAAAGGGGGAAAATATCACCTAAGTTCCTTTAGATTCTCTTTACTTTTCTTCAAATATCACTGAGAAATTTGGCAATTTAATATAGGACTCTCCACCACTATCATGAATTAGCAAGGTTCCACTGGAATAATTATTTCCCATTAAAACCCATGAAGTTCAGGTTTTTCTTGATGAGTTCAGAGATGGCTACACAAATGCATTGCTCTGTAGGCAGTCTGTTTAATCTAATGCAAAAACCATAGTGGCTTTTAAAACTTACCTGCAGGAATAGCTGCAAACTGCATTCTAAATGATAGAGATCTGAGTTTTAGAAAGGAATGTTTAAAAAGAAGAACAAAAATGACAACAGCATATTTCACTGTGAGCTTTGGATAAGTGTAGGAGAAGGATGTCTCAATAGTAGCTCTCTAGGCTATAGTCCCAAAGGATGAACTAGTCAAAAATGTGTTTGTGTTGCTGCAGAGAGTGACCAGTGATGATCACCGCTTCAATAGAACACCAGAGAAAATATGTTTAGGAAAATGGAAATTAGGGTAGAAGAAAGTGAAAGCCAAATTGCAACACTTGGTGTTAGAGAGTTGAAAAGAAAAGTGAAGCCTGCCAAATTGAATGCCCTGGAGAATATCCCCAGGGAAAGGAAATCATGCAAGATTCTTTAGCTTTGCAAAAAGGAAAGAAGAAAGGCTTTCTATAGCAAGTCTTTCAAAAACAAATCCCATCAGTTAGATTCTCTAGAAATTGTAGGGTTGTATAGAATTTATACAATATTTGAGACAAAAAGAAAATGTGTATTTTGTTGAAGCCAAGCTAAATAGAATTAATATATCACAGTCAAAAGATAATAACAGCACCATAATATTTCTGTAGAGCTTTATTATTGATGAAGCATTTTCACATACATTCTCTTATGAATCCAAGGAAGATTGTGGTTCAATTTTTTTTTTTTTTTTTTTTTTTTTTGAGACAGGATCTCACTTTGTCACCTAGGCTGGAGTGCAGTGGCGTGATCTTGGCTCACTGCAACCTGACTTCCTGGGCTCAAATGATCTTCCCACTTCAGACCCTCAAGTAGCTGGGACTACAGGTGTGTGCCACCAAGCCCAGCTAATTTTTTTTTTTTTGTATTTTTTGTAGAGATGGGATTTCACTATATTGCTCAGGTTGGTCTCAAACTCCTGAGCTCAAGCACTCTACCTCCCTTGGCTTCCCAAAGTGCTAGGAATACAGGCATGAGCCACAGTGCCTGGCCTGTTTGTGGTCAGATTTTTCAGATGAGAAAATGGTGGCTCAGGAAAATTACAACAAACAGTTTTGGAACCAAGATTACAGGGTAGTTCTTTTGAGTTCTAACATATGACTCTTCCCAATACTCATGTTCTCTTCTACAGCAATGAAGTCTATACTGTATTAAAATGCAATATTAGACTTTTACAGTCTCTCACAAGTTGAATGGAAAGAATCACTAACCACTGTCATTTTCACTACGATTTCCTGTTTGCAAGTCATCCCAGTGCGATATCATTTGCTCTTTTCATTTTACATACAAGGAAACTAAGTCTGGGACACCTGCCCAAGCTGAAAGGGCCTGCAAATACAGGAATGAGAATGGAAATCCATGTCTTTGAACACCAAAGTCCTTTGCTTCTTCTATTATAACATAAACACGATACATGAAAACATATATATCTTGACTTAACTCATGATAATGTGAACCATATGCCAGCAGATCCTAGTGAGGTTGACACTGTTAAAAAAGAAAATAATTCATATGGCATAAAGGGTTTCCTTTAGATCCTGAATGTTTCATAGAGCAGATGAAATTTGAGCTCGTACTTGGGGTTTTGTAGAGTATTTTTATGCAACAATTAGCATAATGACAGACAATAAATGTTAACATGGACAAAAGAATAAATGGATGGGTAGACAGATGATATTTGTAATAATGCTGGAATTCTGTTTATCTCACTATTGCTTCACTTCCTGTTCAAAACATTCTCCTACCTATGCCAAGAGCTGTTAGGTGAAAATCCTCTTTGTTTCCATATTGTGAGGTATATTAGACTGTGATTCCTTTAAAGAAGGAATTATATCTTTCTAGTCACTGTATCTGACACACAATAGAGAACACATGTTTGTTAAATGAATGAATAAATAAATAAAATGGATGAAATTAATGGATAAATAAGTAAATGGTATAACACTTCATCTGCCATCATGTGCTTACTCATAGGATAACTCACTCTTTCATGAAGATTTGCTTTATGGCACCTCCTCAAACGGAGGCTGCTTCTCATAATTTATCAATTCTGTACAGATGGCTCCTTATAAACTTATGTTTCCTTATGTATCTATCGACTGGTAGGGCACTTACTTGGATAGATGACTGTCTTATCACTAGACCGTCTACTCCTTGAAAATGGACACTATTTTTCACTCATTATTTTGGCCTCCTTATTTTGAACATAGACCCTTAAGAAATATCTACATTTTTTCCTGCCCCATTCTTAATCTCAGTCAGAAGGGCTCATCGGAGTGGGATTAAGAAGTGTTGCCTACATAGCAAATAAAGCATGCTGAGACACATAACTGTAAGAAGGCATTTTTGAGGGCAGGCAGAGGAGTTGTGTGGTATGGCTGTAGATTAGAATGCAATTATATGTATGCTTACTAGAATCATGGTCCATAATTATATATTTAAGTCTGAAATTTCTAACATACTCCAACATAAGGTGCTCAGAATATATTTTTTCTAAATTCAACCTTTCCTAATAGAAATAATTTTACCTTATTGCCACCCAAAGCATCTATTAAAACAATGATTTTTTTCATGATGACATTAATATTCTCTAAAATGCTTTGAGCACCTTAAAAGAAAAGTGTAATGAAAATTCAACAGAACATTATTAATTTTAAGACTGTTAAAAATGCATAATTCAAAGCTATGGTTACTGTACCATAAGGATAATTAAGCATAATCAAAATAATAAGCTTATTGTTCTCAATACTTTCCAGGTCTCGGTATGAAACCTCTTTTTCAATTAATTTTTCAACATCTTCCAAATGCCAATATACGTGTCCTATAAAGGACTTCCTATTTTTCTTCTAGAAGTTAAATGGCTATGGCAGCCTCCTCCAGAGTTGAGTTGCCTATTTCTGCTTCATAAATCAACTGCTTTTCTCCTAGGATGAGAGGAGACTTCAGATTCATTTATTCCATTTTGTAAGAAAAAAAATTATTAAGGGTCTTCCAAATAATCTCGCTGGTAAAAAAAAAAAATGAAGTTTCCTCATAGTTCATCAGGGAAAACCAGAGATTATACAAAGTTATTTGTCAGCAAATGCATATCGATTGAATAAAAGTTGTTTTGCTTTCTAATTGCCACATTGCCTTACAAGGAACTTGGCAGGTCAGGGATTTGAGTTTATTGAAAGAAAATAAAACGGGTTGCAGTTCGACCTGACAGACTGCTTATGGGGAAATATACAACAGAGTTAGATTTTTCTAGAGGGACTTTGGGCAATGAAAGTGATTTATAGAACTTCTACATGCCTAAACGTGATACTCATTGGGGAGTATTTAAGGATAAGAAGTGTAGAGGATCTTAAATTCAAGCATCAAAACTCATAGGTCAACAGAAAGGTGAACTCAGAGACTTATATAGTTGACCTTGTGCTGTTACAGAATGCCCCACAATTGCTTGAGTCTTGGTGTGGATGGACATTGTTTTGATACCTAAGATTATTGATATGGTTTGGCTGTGTCCTCACCCAAATCTCATCTTGAATTCTAGTTCCCATAATCCCCATGTGTCCTGGGACGGACCTGGTGGAAGGTAATTGAATCATGGGGACGGTTACCCCCATGCTGTTCTCGTGATAGTGAGTGAGTTCTCACAAGATCTAATGGTTTTATAAGGGACTTTCCCCCCTTTGTTCAGCGCCGATTCTCTCTCTGTCCTACTGCCTTGTGAAGAAGGTGCCTTCTTCTCCTTTGCCTTCCTCCATGATTGTAACTTTCCTGAGGTCACCCCCGCCACCAGCAGTGTGGAACTGTGGGTCAATTCAACCTCTTTTATTTATAACTTACCCAGTCACGAATATTTCTTCATAGCAGCATCAGAGTGGACTAATACGATTATAATTATCATCACCTTTTGACTGACCAATTGATTTACAGTATTGAGTTCAATCTGTTTTTTAAAAAAATCTCTTCTAAATATCAGGTGCTGTATTAGATGTGAGGTACAAAAATGTATTTTCATTTATTCACTAATTGACTTAAAATTTATTTATTGAGGACCTACTATATTTTAGGCACTGTACTATATTCTGAGAATATATAGAAATTAATATAATTTGGGCCCGAAGTATAAGAGCACATAGTTAGGGGAAGTAATTTGAGAGCTCACAGGGGGAGCAATTTGCAGTCAGTGTTCTAAATGTAGAAATAGAAGTATGTAAAAGGTACCAAAAATATTTTGATGGAAGAGGATTTAAGGAAAGTTTCAAAGAGAACATAGGGCCTGAGACAGGTTCTAATGGATCAGTAGGAGTTTGCCTGGTTGACAAGGTATAGGGCAAAGCAAAATGAACAAAATGTGTAAAAGTAAATATACATGACATTAAATTAACTTTTTTAATGCAACATGCTTAATAAAAATCAAATCCTTAACAAACAAGAATACAGAATCAACAACATTTCACCTGGAAATTATTCTGCTCTTTGTGCTGAGGGTTTAAAATGACCAGTTTCAACTCAAGCCTAATAATTTGTTTTGCACATTTCATAATTGATCCATTTTGCTCTGAACTAAACACATTCATATTAAAACAGACGTCTAGCAATGCTAATAACCAAAGTGAGAACCGCTTTATAAATGTAATCCTGTCCAAATAACAGCACAAACAACTTTTGAAAATTTTGTAAATAAATGTCAGAAACTTTATGATAACAAAAACTTTATGGCTGCTTTCTTCTACTGTCTCTTGACCCCTTCTGGATCTGTCTATTGTGGACAGAAAGCCTGTAAATTCATAGGCACAGAAGGATGAATTAAAAAGTATCAATATACATTCAGTCAACCTCAATTTTCTCTAGTGAGAGTATCTAATTTCTGCCTTTTTTTAACTACTCTGAATGAAGCAAATCCCTAGTGTGCTACATAGCTCATGGCATTTTTCAAGACAAAGGCATGGTTTGGAAGAATTCTGCTCAATTATACTGGACACAATTGTCTTTGTAAAAATATCAACACTAACATATATATTTTAATGGACTTCTAAACATAGCTTATAAATCGCATAATTATTAAGCAATGTCACATTAAATCCTATATGTCATCTCTTTACATGGAATAACTAACAAGAACACAGTTGTATCTGAAAATTTATTATGCTGTGTATTTGAAAATGGCAAATTATTACCTTTTAATTGTAGCAAATTATGAGTAGCATCTGTAAAAATATACCAACATTCTCAAGATTGATAAAAATTATGCATATTCCACGTAATTTAATTCAATAAACACTGAGGGCATACTCTTTACCAAGCTCTGAAATTACACAAATAGATATATGAATATAATATTCCAATCCTTTCCCTGAAAATTCACAGTTTATTGTCACTGATTAGAGCCTGCAAATATTTCTGAGGGTCAACATGGATTTTCCCCATGATTCATGACTATTAGAAATTTCTTTAACTTTAAATGTCCAAATTCGTTATACCACACGTTGAAATCTCTGTGATCTCTAGACATATTTTGGTTTGTCCTATTTCTATTACGAGCGTTTTCCATTCTTTAGTTTTACCATTCTTTCTCTTTTTTTTTTTCCTCTTTGTCCATTTTTTCCAGTCAGTTAGCAAATTCCTTCTGATTATTCCTTTGCAATAACATTCACATCAGCTTTTTTTTCTTCCTGGCCATTTCTGCATTAACTTCAAACCTACTTACCTCTCATCTATATTACTGAAAACCTTGTGTTCACTTGCCTCCAGTCTTGTCTTTTTCTAATTGAAATCTGCAAATTACAAAGGTGTAATACTCCTGAAAATATCTGTGCAAACCATTCTCTGTTAAAACAAAACAAATCAAAACAGTTGTGGTCTATTGTCTGGAAATGCTGCACACTCAAGTTCCTAAAAAGGCCAGGTCAGTAATAAAATAAGTAAAGTGAATAGAATAAGACAATCAGGAGTGCTAGAGATTGTGGCATGCATAGGCTCCAGATAAGATTTAGAAGGCACTTAGGTATAGCTGATTGTTTTCATATTTTTCATATTGAAATATGGGTTTATTAATGTTTGATGAAAAAATATACTAAATTTTCTAACTTTTAAGACACTGTGTGGCCAAACAAAATATTTGTATCTGCTGTTCTCACACAGTTCTGACAGAATATGAAAAGCAAGCTGCCGGCTTGTCAACTCTGGTCTATAGAGTTAGACCACTTTATGTTGCCTGGATTTTGAGGTCCTGTGACATGTAGTCCCATTGTCTGTCTCCAGTGCAATCTCTTATTATGTAGCATTGACTTTGTGCCTGTTCTTTAAGGGACTATACCTAGTATTTACTCCTTGCAACGATGTATGGAAGTAAGAATCACTTAAAAGATGAAACAGTTTAAATGTTTGTCAGTAGCTACATGGTAAAGGATAGCTTTATAATTCAAATACAGCATTTTCTGGTTCCAAAGTCTGTGCCCTTTATACTCTGCTATGCTATTTCCTGAATACACGTGTAAATAGGATATACATCTTCCCAAGAACCTTGTGTAAAAGGAACTATTTTTACCTTCATTTTACAAGTAAGGGAAGTGAATTACGTGAGCTGTCTAAACTCAAAAACTGTTAATTAATTAGTAAACTTAGAGTATAAATCCACGGTTTAAATATAGAGTCTGCTATCTTAATAAAACTGTTTACTATACTACATAATTTTTTTTTAATGAGCAAACAAAGAAGTAAATAGAATTTACTTTAAAATCCCACTCAAATGCTACAGTTTCTGTAATGATTCTCTTGCCCCTCTTCATGAGAAGTAATCTCTTCCTCCAATCAGCTACCGTGGTATTTTACCCATATTTTTCTTGTCTAACTTTGCATTAAAAATCTCTTTTACTAAACAAGATCAGTGTGTTGCTGATTGTGCAGATCCCTGTGCATAGTTGGAGCTTATAAAATTGTGTTGAATGAAATTAGAAATACATGAATTAAAAAGTGTTATTTCCTAATACAACGATTGTGCTATGCATAACTGTAGTAAAAATAATTTTAAAAATTAAATGAGTTTTAAAAGAAAATTTGCATTTTTAGCACACCTCTTGCTGGCAGTGCTCAAAACTCTTGGTTCAGTATAAGGCATCAAAACTGTTCAGTAAGTTATTTAGAAAACAGACCTAGGATGTATTTGTAAAATATTAGGAAGAAAAAAATCATCTGGTTAGGAAAGAAACCAGGGATCATTTGTGTGGGCGGTAATATCAACATGAAAACCAATTCCCCTGGTAACACATTGCATAAAAACATTTTGTTCAAACCAGGGTATTCTGCTGCGTTGTGTGGTTTCCTGCCAAAATGTTCCTTTGCTGTCATGTAGATAGCCAAAGCTATCTGTTAGGAAAATTCCTTCTCTACTCAAAGAGCCCAACTCAGCACTTTCAAAGGCCCACAGGAAACACACGCTCATCTTGAAACTATCAGAGGTGGATGATTTTGATAAATACAGGTAGTCTGATGGCACATGGTCCATGAGACTACCCTTTTCTAAATCCTGAATCAGAAGTTACTGTAAACTATATTCCTAGCACATAAAAAAGTCTCAGCCTTGAGTGCTTCAGGATTGGGCTTCTTTTTAAGTATGTTTTAGTGAGGAAATTTCCAAAAACCAGTGTTAGAGTCTTTATAGATAATGGTACCTTAAAATAATAAGTAATATTGTATTCCCTAGATACTTTATTGCTTAAATATTGGAGCATCTGAATGAGGCAATGCCAAATCTTTTCCACTTAACTGCTCTCTTTCCCAAGTTAACAAGAAAAACAAAAGCATTACAAAATAAAAAGCAAAAGTATGTAGAAATAATTTCTCATCATTCTGCCCAAAATAAATGAGATAAATGAATAACACACAATCACTGATACATACTCATTTACTTAGCAGAAATTTTAATTTGTAAAGCATAAAATGTTCCAAAAGGGCCGTGTAGGAGTTTATTTTGACCTACAATTAAGACATATTCTTGACAAGACAATAGATTTGGCTGGGCGTGGTGGCTCATGCTGTAATCCAAGCACTTTGGGAGGCTGAGGAGGGAGGATTGCTTGAGCCCAGGAACTCAAGACCAGCTTAGGAAACATAGCAAAACACCATCTCTAACAAAAATATAAATATTTGCTGGGCATGATGGCTCATGCCTACAGTCCCAGCTACTCAGGAGGCTGAGATGGGAGGATTGCTTGAGCCCAAAAGGTGGAGGTTGCAGTGAGTCAAACTCAAACCACTGCACTCCAGTCTGGATGACAGAGCAAAAACTCATCTCAAAACAAACAAACAAACAAAAAAAGACAGTAGATTATAAATGTTCTTAACACACACACACACACACACAATGGTATGTAAGTAATGGATATGTCAATTAGTTTGTTTAGACATTCCATAAAGTATACATACAGGCATATTTGGGAGACATTGCCAGTTTGTTTCCAGACCACTGTAATAAAGTAAATATTGCAATAAATTGGTGGCACATTTTCACATTTTATGGGTTTCCCAGTGCATATAAAAGTTATATTTACACTATATTGTAGAGTATAAGTGTGTAGTACCATTGTATCTAAAAAAAGGTACACACCTTAATTAAAAAATACTATATTGCTAAAAATGCTAAGAATCATCCGAGCCTTCATCAGGTTGTAACCTTTTTGCTGGTGGAGGATCTTGCCTCCATGTTGATGGGGGGTGGTTGCTGAAGGTTGGGGTGACTGTGGCAATTTCTTAAAATAAAACAAGAAAGTTTGCCACATAGATTGACCCTTCCTCCTTTCACAACATATTTCTCTATAGTATTAAATGCTATTTGATAGCATTTTGCCAATATAAATTGTTTTAGAATTAGAGTTAATCCCAAATTCTGGTACCATTTTAGCAAATAAATTTATGTAATACTCTAAATTATTTACTGTGATTTCGTGTTCACAAGATCTACGCCAGGAGTAGATTCCATCTCAAGAAATCATTTTCTTTATTCATCCGTAACAGTAAACTCATCTTTCAAGTTTATCATGAGATTACAGCAATTCAATCACATCTTCAGGCTCCACTTCGAATTCCAGTACTTTTACAATTTGCACCACATCTGCAGTTACTTTCTCCACTGAAGTCTTGAACTCCTCAAAGTCATCCTTGAGGGGTGGAATCAACTTCTTCCAAACTCTGGTTAATGTTGATGTTTTGACCTTCTTTCATGAATCATGAATGCCCTTAATGACATCTAAAATGGTGAATATTTTCCAGAAGGTATTCAATTTACTTTACCCAGATCCATCAGAGGAATCACTGTCTGTGGCAGCTATAGCATTATGAAATGTATTTCTTTTCTTTTTTTTTTTTTTTTTTGAGACAGAGTCTTGCTCTGTCACCCACACCGGAGTGCCGTGGCACAGTCTTGGCTCACTGAAACCTCCACCTCTGGATTCAAGCAATTCTCCTGCCTCAGCCGCCTGCGTAGCTGGGATTATAGGCGTGCGCCCCCACACCCGGCTAATTTTTGTATTTTTATTAGAGATGGGGTTTCACCATGTTGGTCAGGCTGGTCTCAAACTCCTAACTAATCACGTGATCCACCCGCCTCGGCCTCCCAAAGTGCTGGGATTACAGGCGTGAGCCACTGCACCTGGCCATGAAATATATTTCTTAAATAGTAAGTCTTGAAAGTTGAACTTACACCTTGATCCATGGGCTACAAAAAGGATGTTTCGTTAGTGGGCCTGAAAGCAACATTAATCTCCTTGCGTATGTCCATCAAAGCACTTAGGTGACCAGGTACATTGTTAAAAAGCAGTGATATTTTTAAAATAATTTTATTTCTGAACAGTAGGCCTCAACAGTGGGCTTAAATATTTAGTAAACCATACTGTAAACAGATGTGCTGTCATCCAGGCTTTGTTGTTTCCTTTATGGAGCACAGGTGGTATAGATTTAGCATAATTCTTAAGGGCCCTTGGATTTTCAGAATGGTAAATGAGCATTGGCTTTAACATAAAGTCACCAGCTGCATTAGCCCCTGACAAGAGAGTCAGCTTCTCCTTTGAAGCACGGAAGCCAGGTTTTGACCTCTCTAGCTATGAATATCCTAGATGACATCTTCCAGTATAAGGCTGTTTCATCTACATTTAATATCGGTTGTTTGGTGTAGCCATCTCCATCAACGATGTTATTTAGTTCATGTGGATAATTTGCTGCAGCTTCTACATTAGCACTTGCTGCTGCACCTTGCAATTTTATGTTATGGAAACAGCTTCTTTCCTTGAACCTCATGAACCAACCTCTATTAGCTTCCAACTTTTTTCTCTGTAGCTTCCTCACCTTTCTCAGCATTCATAGAGTTAATGAAGGTTAGGGCCTTTCTGTGGATTAGGCTTTGGCTTAAGGGACTGTTGTGGCTATTCGATCTATCCAGACCACTAAAATTTCTCCATATCAGCAATAAGGCTGTTTTGCTTTCTTATCATTTGTGTATTCATTTCAGTAGCACTTTTAATTTTCTTCAAGAATGTTTCCTTGGCATTTACAGCTTGATTAATTCTTTGGTGCAAGAGGCCTAGGTTTCAGCCTATCTTGGCTTTCCACGTGTCTTCCTCGCTAACCTCAATCATTTCTAGTTTCTGATTTAAAGTGATTTAATCTGATTTAATCAATCTAGTTTCTGATTAAAGCATGTGACTCTTCCTTTTACTTTAATACTTAGAGGTCATTGTAGGGTATTAAGTGGCCTAATTTCAATATTTTTGTCTCTGAAGGAATAGGAAGGCCTAAGGAGAAGGAGAGAGACTGGGGAATGGTCAGTCAGTGAAGCAGTCAGAACATATAGAACATTTATTGATTAAGCTTGCCATCTTACATGGGCACTGCTTTTGGTGCCCCAAAACAATGAAAACAATTACAAGAGTTACATCGAAGATCACTGATCACAAATCACTAAAACACGTATAATAATTATGAAAATGTTTAAAACATTATGAGAACTACCAAAATGGGACACAGAGACATGAAATGAGCTCATGCTGTTGAAAAAATGGTGCTGATAGACTCGCTGGACACAGTGTTGCCACAAACCTTCAGTTTGTAACAAATGCATTATCTGTAAAGTGCAATGAAAGGAAGATAATAAAATGAGGTGTGCCTGCATTTCAAAACATTATGTTGTACACAGTAAATATATGCAATTTCTATTTATCATTAAGTAAATATCAATAAACAGTCCTAACAGTTCATCTCAACACAGCAGAGGGGATGAAATGAGGCCTTATTCCCCAGTGTAATAAAATATTCTTGACCTCAGTGCTTCTGACTTGATATCCAAAGCCAACTTGAGTCAAATGGTCAATACTGTGAGATGGGGGGATTTGATTGGAGTGGTATACAGAGTAGTAATGTGAAAAGAAACAGAAGAATTCATTTTGGAGAGTAAGTACTGTGGGAGAAGAAAACATTGCAATGCTTAAATGTTTAAATATGTGCTATGATCTGAAAATTTGTGTCCCTAGCAAATTCATGAGTTGAAACCTAATACCAAATGTAACAGTATCAAGAGATGGGTCTTTTAGGAGGTGATTAGGTCATGAGGGTAGAGCCCTCATGGTTTAGATTAGTGCATTTATCAAAGAGGCACAAGGGAGCTTGTTTGCCTCTTCCACACTGTGAGGATGCAGCAAGAAGGCACTGCCTATGAGGAACAGGCCCTCACCGGGCACAGAGCCTGCTGCCACTTTGATCTTGCATTTCTCAGTCTCCAGAATTGTGATATATTTCTAAGTTACCCATTCTAAGGCATTTTGTTATAGCAGCCTGAATGGACTAAGACAATATATAGGGTGGTAAAGAAAAGAGAGAACAGCTAGAAAGTAATATGTGTGGAATTTCTGGGTTCTTCAAGGGTATAGGATGCAGTGAAACCAGAGGATGAGAGAGTCAGCTTTACTATTTATTCACATTTTTTCCCCCAGGAAACAATTCCTAGAAAATGTGTCAGCAATCTTTTTACTTCCATAACCTGCGTGTGTGTGTGTTTGTGTGTGTGTTTGTGTGTGTGTGTGGGTGGGTGGGTGGGTATTTGTAGTGCTGAAGAACAAAGGAGATAAATCATACAAGTAGTTAAGACCTCTTGTTGAGTTAGGTAGATGTGGCTAA
Organism: Pan paniscus; assembly: GCF_029289425.2. NCBI lineage: Eukaryota > Metazoa > Chordata > Mammalia > Primates > Hominidae > Pan > Pan paniscus. The sequence goes on from NC_073249.2 coordinate 155,036,284, forward strand.
TAGGACTCCTAGGTACTTGGTATTAGAAAAGGAATCAGATTTAAACACTTCTCTATGAGCAGAATTTTGATTAGGTTGGGGGGGAAACTTGCTTTCCATTCAGCTCAACTTCAGAGGACAGCCCTAGAGTAAGGAAGAGAAAAACAACCTTTCTGGCTTCCAGGTTGGCAGGAGAGAGAATAACAGAGGCCCTGGGGTCAGACCACATGATTTAAATCTGGCTCTTGGCTGGGGGTGGTGGCCCTTGCCTGTAATCCTAGGGCTTTGGAAGCCTGTGGTGGGAGAATAGCTTAAGCCTAGGAGTTTGAGACCAGCATGGACAACATAGTGAGACCCTCATCTCTAAAAAAAAAAAAAAAAAAAAAAAAAAAGCCAGGTGCCATGGCATGCCCTTGTAGTCCTAGCTACATGAAAGACTGAGGTGGGAGGATCCCGTGAGCCCAGGAATTTGAGGCTGCTGTGAGCTGTGATCATGCCATTGCACTTCAGCATGAGTGACACAGCAAGAGCCCATCTCTAAATAAATAGATAGATATGTAGGTAGGTAGGTAGGTAGATAGATAGATCTGGCTCTATTGTCCTTTTTGCTGTGTGAATTGGATCAACTTACTCTCTTTCTACCTCAGTTTTCTCATTTGTTTAAAAGTGGAGATAAGAAGAGTACCTCTTTGTAGGGTTGTGGTGAAAACTGAGCTGAATGTTAAGTGTTTAGGACATGATAGTCAGTGCTCAATAAATATTATTTCTAAGTACTTAGTTTCATTAGCATTACTTAATTTTGGTGATACTTGGTGAAGAAATTGGGGCAGCCTAATTTCCCCTGAGAACAAAAGTCTTCATGGAGTCCATTATGTGGGGCTTTGTTTCTTTTTTCTTACCTTCTCCTACCCATCTCAAGATCTGATTTTTAAATATAATAATAACTTTAATTACTTATTTAATGATTATGATTTATGCCTTCTTATTTATGCACAAATTGGTTACTATTTATGCTTTCATATTTATGCACGTATTTATCAAATATATTCTGTGTAGATATATAAAATTCTATAGTTATTTATCAAAAATAAAAACAAAAATTAAGCTACACTCTCTGAGCACTATGTAGAAATTAACACAGGAAATGTTTCCTTGTGACCGCATACTGTGCAATTAAAATGATGTAAGTCATTATTTATTAAGAACAATTTCTGATTGGTTTGAAAAAGAACCATTGTCTATTATTCCTAACATTAAACCTCTATTTGCCTTGACCTCAGATTAACTCATACTAAGAAAACATTTTAATATATATGTTCAAAACCTGAAATAATTTCTGTCTGCAAATCTGAACTCCTATAGAAGGCACTTTCTTGACTATATCCTGGATAGTCCCCCTGGGCAGGCCTGTCTGTTCAAGGATGTCCACCAGGATGTCTAGGAAGACAAGACAATCTCTGTCCTGGGGTTGGGCCAAGGCCAGTCACCATGTGTTAGTGATCTGACTTCTCTCATTCCTTTAATCTCCAAACTCTTTGCTTCTCTCTTCTACCAAAGTCACCCTGAGCTGTTTGAAAAGGCTGGTGAGAAACTAATTTCTTATCAAGCCTGAGGCGTAGTATCCTGATTTTATGCCATTCCTGCTAGTCTAGATTGAACAATAAAGCAGGAGAACTCAGAGTGGTTTCAATACGTGCAAACGGGTCAAGGACAGCTTCCATGTTAACACTGTTGGCAGGATCGTAGTTTCCTACAAATACTTCCTCTCTTTTCAGCAGCTTCTTCAAAACCTGAAGGATCACCAGTAAGATTTAGGTCATTAAGAATGGCTTTGAAATGCCTTACTGTGGCAAATCAAATGTTATTTTTTCCCTTAAAACCATAAGTAAAACTGATTTTGACTCAGTATTATGACCCTCTCTGTTAGGGAACATTAAACACTGTTGTCAGGATCAGGAGGCCCTGATTTGGACACTACGGTGTGATTCAAACACAAATGTTTACAAAGGAAGGCCCACTTCATAAAATTCTTGCATTCTGCTCTTTTCCCCATTGAGGCATTATGTCTTTTTTAAGAGATGGTTACATCCGTAGTTCTCATTAGTTTGATTAATGGTATACCTCTAATAGAGGCTGCTACCTGACATTTGGGGAAAAATACATGGCAGGTAATTTTTAAAAATACAGAACCTGTCCCCTTAACCTAATTTTATTCCCTCTGGTAAGGGTGGCAATTGGATGTGACACTTATCATTGGGATTGGTCTGACATCCTCTCTTTACCTCCCTCTCCAGTTCAATTAAAAGAAGGCTAGCCTGGTTTTCTGGAGAAACTGAAACAAATGTAGGGAGAGAGATATTTCATATCCCTAGCACGCTGTCACGTCCACAAATTTTGAACTTTACATTTCCTGCCAATTAGACATGTTAAGATTTCACTAGAATATTGAATTAATGGAGTGATTCTATTCATAATAGATAATGAATCTCATGCCTTTTTAATTAGAAAAACAATGAGGTATAAAAATAGGTCAATTTCAAATTTTTTAAATGCTAAGCTAGAATTTATTTTCATAAGTCCTTGCTTTGGAGTTCATTTTGGATCTCACTGTTGAGACTATTTTCTTCTCATTTCATCTTTAAAACTATTACGAATGTTTTACTACCCCGATTGTTATCAACTGTCTCCTGTGATAACAGAATGTAACTTAAGTTTCAGAATCTATTTTGTTCTGAGATAAAGCCCTTCTAACACTAGGAACAGATAGAGGATGCAGACCTGGCCTTTGACAACCCCTTGCGTAGTGGACTTGTCTCAGTCAGCACGTAACTGGGAAAATCACCTGGTTTGATACCATTTCAGTGCACAGGAGTCAATAGCCTCGACTTCTGTTCTCTTATTGCCTAATGGGAAATGGACTTATTTTAAATTGACCCAGATATACTTCGAGTTGCTTTGTTTTTATTGGCTTGCCTTTCGATTTAATGTTCTGTTTCCATAGCTAAGTCTATTTATCTCCAAAGATCTAGAGAGCCCCTGTTTCTGTGCAATAGGACAAGCCTTTCTCCATCCCCTGCCACAAATAGGATGTTGCTTCAGCCTGGAGACTGATGACAGCAGCTGTCCTTGGGCATGGATGTCCTCTTTAATCAAAGTGAGTTCCCTAATGGGCACTGTAACGACATTCATTTGCCATTTGGATGTACCTGATGTGACACTTGAGGCGATGCCATGATTACTTTCCCTTAAAAATGTAAAATAATTTTACAAAATCTAAAAGGCAGAAATATTGCCCAAAGAAGTTAAGTTTAAAAAAAAATAGTGCTATTACCCTGAATATGGGAAAGTGTTATAATCCTCTATCTCCCCAATGATAATAGGGTCCTTTCACTTTTAACTTGGTGACAACATTCTGTATTGGAGAAAAACAGATTCTTTGGTTGCAAAAGATGTTTATAGACTCCATAACAGAGCTTGCTAAGTTAAGATATACGATAGTGATGTTAATTTAATGATAACATTGTTAGGCACATCTTAGAAATCCAATGTTTTACTTCCTCGAATTTGAAAGGTGTTTGATAATAGAGGAAATCACTGCCCACTGGAATTAATATTTAGAACTAGAATAATGTTTTCAAGATTTCCTTTCACACAAAATGTGTAACAATGCTGTAACTAAAATGCATGCAAGAAAGTGTTCTATGAAAAGTTGGAAGACATGTTTAACAGTATAGATGAAGACATTTCTCCATCTATACTGTTTATTTACTAACTATAATGAAAAATATTTTAAAGATTTAGAGAAATTTCTTAATAGCTCCTTATTTCGTTAAGATCCTAGACTTAAGGAGCTTAAAGAATCTTCAGAACAAACAAAATATATCTCCAGCTTCCTGGAAACAGACATTGAAACATAGATGCTGTCCATGATGAGTTTGTATCTTGTCTAAGCATGATGAATCTAAAAATTAAGCTCAATGGATAGGTAGTGGATTTCCCCTTCAAAAGAATCACCAGGGAAGACACTTTCATAACCTTCCCTTTCACTATATTCCACTGTCTAACAAGCCAGAATAGCCAGGCTTCTAGCTCCCAAAGTGTGACAAAGCCAGATCGTCAAGCAGCATGAAAAGGAAATAAAAAGACAGAATATCATGATCAATGGGAACTTCCCATGTGATTTCTGAGCTAACAAATGTCTATTACCAATCATCTAATAGGCAATGACAATGAGTTGCAAGGCAAAATGAGCACAGTTTTTATTTAGAACTGAATTAAATGCTGCCTCTACTGCTAAGTAGCAGTGTGTGATCAGAGCCTCAGCTTCCTCATCCAAAAATGAAGATACTTACGTTGAAGGAATTTTGAGACAGTTTTAAAAATTCAATCTAGCATATCATCAACACACAATAATTGGGAACTACTATCAATAGTTACCAACTAATTGACAATATAAAAAGCACTAAACCAGTTAATCTATGGGAAGAAAATGTATTCTTGCCTTTTAAGACACTATCCTTGCCTTTTAAAGAGACTAAAAGCAAGAATTGTATTTCTATGATATGCTGTGTTAAGAACATTGCATACATTATCCTTATAATGACGCTGTGAAGTAGAGATTTTTCTTTTTATTCTGAAGATGAGGAACTGGAAGGTTTGAGAGGCTACCTAATCTTTCCACCAGTGTGGCTGCAGAATGGGTACTCATAACCACCACATTATACTGACATGACGGTGTATTTGTCCCCAGTGGGGGACAAATATGTACAAACATAACTGAAAAGGCAGGATGCGATTAGACAATTGCGACTAGATAATTGTTGCTATACACAGGATAAATGCTTCTATGCCTCGGTCTTTCAAATTTGGGGTTTGACAACATGATGTGCAATGAACTAGTAAATCGAATTTAATTTTTGGTTATACACTTTAAAAAGCTGTTTATTGAATACTGGAATTATAGCAAGTAACTATATTTTCCCATGCCTAGGAGACCTAACGTCATCTGAAAATAAAATATATGTAAATTTATATTTGAAAATTATGTTATTATGCAGAAATTGAGAAGACATTCATGTTTTATATTATCCTCTTCTCATAGGATTCTTCATGTGATCTCTTGATCCTTCTATTTGGTGACTGCCTGATGGTCCTGCAGGTTTTATTAGTCAAGGTTCTCCAGAGGAATAGAACTAATAGGATGTGTATATATATAGAGAGAGAAAGAGATTTACCTTAAGAAATTGGTTCATGTGATTGTGGAGGTTGGCAAGTCCAAAATCTTCAGGGTAGCCTGCTAGGCTGGAGACTCAGGAAAGAACAGTGTTGTAGTTCAAGACCAAAGGCTGCTCGCCATGAGTTCTCTCTTGCATGGAGAGGTTAATCTTTTGTTCTATTCTGGCCTTCAGCTGATTGGATGGGGCCCACCTATATTATAAAAGGCAATCTACTTTATTTAAAATATTTCCAATTAAATGTTAATTTCATTTTGAAACATTCTCACAGAAACAGCTGGAATAATGTTTGACCAAATATTTGGGTGCCACGGTCCAGTCAACCTGACTCATAAAATTAATCATGACACAGGTTTTGTTGTGGCACAAAACTATTTATAGCATTCCAAGTTTCCCAAATGTTCATTTATCCCCTGGAATTTTTTAGGTTTTGATTACTCTGAGTATCATAACTTTTATATAGTAGAGTGAAGTCTACATTTTTAAAATAAAAATTAAGCTAAGAATATAAAACCATTTATTTGTAGTATAACAATGGAGAAAGAGAATAAAGCTTTTGTTTCCACATCTGATATACCACAGAAACTTATTAATGATGTAGGCAAAGGACGCAGTCCCTTGAAGGAACCACAATAACTGGGTGTATCTACTTATTAGATATATCTTTTTTTTTCAATTCTAGAGATGAAATAAAAGATAACTTTGGAACACATACAAATACTTACTTTTAACATATCTCTAATGATGTGGTAATTCTGAACACTTTAGAGTGTTTATGGCAGCACAATTCTAAGCATATTTGCAGCTGTTGAACTATATTTTGCTCACTGTTCATAATCCTACAGATGTTTTTGATGTATAATGTTTACTGATTCACTTAAATCAGGTATGATAGGGAAACTCAAACTGAGCACACTTCTATAGTCCTGTAAAGCAAGCACTTCCAGGAATTATATTGACAGAAAAAGAGAAATCCACTCTGGAGATAATGCATATAATCACATTTGATAAAAATGGAAAAGTCTTATGACATTCTTGTTTGGTATCTATTTTACATTGTCACCTGCAGCTATGTTCTGTTTCCATTATTCTAATACTAGTAAGAAGAAATCGCCACTAAGAATATAAAAAATAGAGGACTTATTTTGTAAAGCTGTAATTATGTAACTCGAGTTTCAGCATGCCCTTCAAAGAATAACAATGTGAAAGCTCTAAGACTACTGCAAAAGAAGCACTTTGAAGTGAATAGATTTTCTCCAAAAACATAGTAAAATCTTTTCAGAAATAAGGGTGGAGATTGCTTTATGAAGAGTAGTTTAAATGTCCTGGTTAAAATAAAATCCTCTGGAATATTTGCAAATAATATGCCCAGCTCTGCAAATGAAGAAGCAGCCTATTGTATCACAATCAAAATTATATTCCTCTATCTAAGCCACTACTTTTTGCTCTCTTGATTTTATTTTCAATAATTTTAATTTTTATTATTTCTTTAGAAAGCCCTGGTGCCTTTGAAGGACGTGTTGAAATTCATCCTAAGTCTGGTCTCGGCCAGGAGTGGTGACTCACGCCTGTAATCCCAACACTTTGTGACTCTGAGGTGGGTGGATCGCCTGAGGTCTGGAGTTCAAGACCAGCCTGGCCAATATGGCGAAACCCCATCTCTACTAAAAAAAAAAATACAACAATTAGCTGGGTGTGGTGGCTCACCCCTGTAATCTCAGCTACTCGGGAGGCTGAGGCAGGAGAATTACTTGAACCCAGGAGGTGGAGGTTGCAGTGAGCTGAGATCATGCCACTGTACTCCATCCTAGCTGACAGAGTGAGACTCTGTCTTAAAAAAAAAAAAAAAAGTCTGGTCTCTTTTCAGCCAGCTGTACTTTTTTTTTTCCCTCAATTATCTTCAAGGATTCTTCATGAGACCCCTTGTTCCTTCTATTGGATGAGTGTCTGATGATCATAGAAGTTTTGCTGAGGCACAAATATGCACACAGCATTTCAACTTTCCCAATGTGGTCAGCTGGCACTGAAATTTTTTAGGTGATGATTACTATAAGAACTTCAAGTTCATTCCTGTTTTAAAAACAGCTTACATTTTCTCAAACTCCATTACAGAATATCAAATCAACTTTATATTAACTATTCGAAATATCTCTTTATTGAAACTGATTTTTAATTTTACTTCAACTTTTATTGGATCTGTTTTTTAATCAAATACTGGCCTTTGCAGTTCCAGATTAAATCTCATTTGATTAATTTCAGGCCATTTATTCTAGGCTTTTTGTACTATTATGTGATGTCTTATTGCTTGATATACTCTCTCATCTGAGAATTTAATTAATGTTATTAACAACCAACTGCATATCATTTATGAAGATGTTTAACAGAGTTCAAGACTACTCTGAATGAAGCAAAACACTTCACACTCACTGCCAAAGACTTGCAATATGGCTTTATATTTCCTACTTAGCTGATCAGTAAACTAAATGCAACCTATTAAAACCTAAGAACTTTCTAATGGCATTATCAACACCTTAATGTATCAATGACTTTTACTTTAGTCAAAGCTAGGAGTTCTTTGCTTGGCACGAGTAGTGATTTTCCCTAATCATTTTTAAAATAGATGTTTAAATGCATCTTTCTGTAGAAAGAGATCATTTATAATTTGATAATTAATTCCCAAAAGAGTATATACAGCTCCCAAATTATATAAGGATGTGCTTTCTTACATGGTTATATTTAAAACATATTTTATGCTGCATTTGAGCCATGTGGCAGAGCAGTGCCAGTTTGCCTTTGGTGTCTAACCTCTGGGATATTTGTATTATCCAATTTTATTTTCTTAAAAAGTGAAATTTTTCTCAAAAGCATATACTTATGATTTTCTAAATAACTTTTAGGCAAAATACATTATTTAATTATATACTATATTTGGATGAAAATAAAACAATAGACCCTAGAAACTGGGATAATAAGATCTTATTTTTTTCAATGTACTTCAAATAATGTGAACAAATGGGATGTTATCAGGGATTATAAAACTTTTAGAAAAATACATTTTGTCAGTCTTAATTAATAGTCTTAGATCTGGCATTAATATAGTTAGAACATCAGGAAGAATACAAATTTATCTTACTTTTAAAATGTACTTTTCATTGATTTTTCCAGGTAAGAAATAAGGGAACTAGATTATATATTTTAGTATTTGTTCTAATTAGGTGAGTACCCAATTGTGAGTGATTAACAATAGCTCAATATCTATTTCATGGACCTTGCTTTACTGCTTTAAATAGATGTTAATTAAGGTTGTGCTAATGGGGGTTTGGGAGGTGGGATTGCTATTGTAAATGGAGGAATATTAAAAGAACATTTCATGTTGAAAACATAAGATTATCTACTCTTTATTTATTATAGGGTAGATAGAGTGCTATGTTCAATCAGGGTCCAGTTATTAAAAGAGTGATGCAGAGAATGTGGAGAGAGTTAACAAGAGGGCAACAAACGTGACTGAATGTTCTGAATAAGACAAAAAATACAACAAAATGTATTTTAACGGCAACAAAAAAAGTCTAAAGAGAAATACCATGTCAGTGTTCAAGTTATTTTCACACTAAAAGCACAAGGTCTGGAATGAGAGGGATCTATATTTGAATCCTAGATCCTCCTCTTAACAGCTGCCAACTTGAACCTCTCCTATATGCAAAGTAGGAATAATATCTACTTTGTCAGAGAGTTGTTAGGAACGAGGATGATATAAGTAACATGCCTAGAATAGTGTCAGGCATATAGAGAAGTCCTTTTGGAAATGATAGTTATAATTTCTACTATTTTTATCAGCTACTCTTCAAAAGCAATCTGAAAACAGGGTCACAGGGCTGTCTTGGAATTGCTAATCATGGAGCTACTTGTGAATAGGCTAGTATTTGTCAGAGATGCAAAGTGAGAGGAAGAGGTGACTTGACCGTAAACAGCATTAGATCAGTTAGTTGTTTCACATACTAATAATACAAGGATGAGTCTGGCAGAATTCAAATTTTGCTAAATACATTGAGGTACAACTTCTGTTCCTGATTTTTTATTTTCTTCCTCCCTCCCTCCTGTCCTTCCTCTCTTGCTTCCTCCTTCTCTTCCTTCCTTCCTTTCTTAGAAATGTCTTTAAATGTAGTTATGTGCCTCTGAAGGGTATTTAGTCATGAGGTCTGACTTTGCCATATGCTTTTTCTCAGAAGTGTAGTAGCGGGTAAAAATATATGGCAGGTAAGGAATCATGGTTAGGTTTTGTTTATTGTTCTTTATTTAACAATAGCAAGGAGTACTGCATACATAAAATGCTGGCAAAAATATAAGTGTAATTTTGTTTAGAGTGAGTTTTTTTTTATAGGAATTATCTTTTCTTTCTGTTTTAAAACTGAAATCCCCGGAGTCCCAATTCTTTCTTAGGTTGTCTTGATATACACAGGAAGAAATAATGTTCCAGCAGGTTTCATTGTTTCCCCAAGCTGTGCCTGTGCTAAGAGTAAGAGTACAGACTTCATATATATATATATATATATATATATTTTTTTTTTTTTTTTTTTTTTTTTTTTTTTTTGAGCCAGAGCCTTGCTCTCTCGCCCAGGCTGGAGTACAATGATGCGATCTCGGCTTACTTCAACCTCTGCTTCACAGGTTCAAGCAGCTCTTCTGTCTACAGGCACCCGGCACCACTCCCAGCTAATTTTTGTATTTTCGGTAGAGACCAGATTTCACCATATTGGCCAGGCTGGTCTTAAATTCCTGACCTCAGGTGATCCACCCTCCTCAGCCTCCCAAATGCCTCTCATGTGCCTAACATTTTCTTTAAAATAAAGTGTAGATTTAACATGCCTGGATTTTGTCTATTTGGGTTTAACTCCAAAGTCAATAACATGCAGTACATAGTCAGAGATTGGGGGTAGAGGCAGTATGAGATAATGAGGGAGACTGATCAGCCACCCTGCAATAGCTTTGCCTTGTTATCTGCTAATCACCAGAGAGGCCAGAATTCTTATGATTTTATGTCTCACTGAAACAAATTAATTACTTAAATATAAAAGACACATATGTGCACACACACACATACTATAGACTAGGCATATATACATATATATAGTGTACAATCTCATTTAATCTTTTTAGTATCTCACTAACTCCATTTCACAGACAAGAAAACTGAGGTACAAAAGTGATAAACCTCCTAGCACAAAGTCACATAGTTCCAAATTGATAGAGTCATAATTCAAAAACAAAATAGTCTAGAGACTGTTTCTTTAACCGTGATGCTACTATACCTTCCTTGGTTGCAATAGGGAACTGAAAGATTCAGAAACTGCAAGATTCAAGAAATTTGCAAAAGTAATCCCTTGTGATTACTTCTTGATATACATAGGTTGGGGGACTGACAGGAAATAACTAGTCATTTTGTTAATCAATACTAAGCATCCTCTTTTGTTAGAACCATGAAATTGCAAACATAAAATGAAGGTGAGAGTGAAAGAAAAAGTATAATAAGGAAGTAGAGAGGTTGCAGGACAGCAATAACAAAAAATCTGATTTATTGCACTTATGCATATCGTAACAATTTTTTATATTATGGTAGATTGCAAAAATGAGTACAATTTTTCTAATGCTCCCTTCGTCCTCAAAACTTTGCAATGTGACTTTGTAGTTCTTCCAGATAAGAGATAGAGTCTGTTTTCCCATTCTGCAAATCTTGGCTGCCCTTGTGACTTGCTTTCACCAATAGAACATGGCAGAAAAAACATGATGCCAGTTCAGAGTTTTGTTTTGAAGAGAACTGGGGACATTTATTTTTCTCTGTCTTGAACTCTGCCATACTATGAGATAAGTAGAAAAACAGATAGAAACACATAACCCTATTAACCCCATCATTGTAGCTGGCAGCCAACCAACTGTCAGTCATGTGAGTGAGCCAACAACCAGGCAAAGACCATGGAAAAAAGCCTAGCTGCAATCAGTCCAGCCTGGTCCAGATTGGCAGAACTGCCCAGCTGTTCCATAAACTTGTGAGCAAAAGTGAGTAAGTCACTACATGTTGGGTGTTTTCATATACAGCAACAGATAACTGCTGTGTGTGTGTGTGTGTGTGTGTGTGTGTGATCTCCTAAAATCTTAAAACGACGGTGTTTGGCAGGCATTATTACCATTTCAAAAATAACAAAACTCTATTATTGTAACATAGCAAGGCTAGAAGCCAATATTCACTCCCAAGTTGTATAACTTTAAGTCCAGGTCTTTTCCTGTTCAGAAGGGAACAACATAAACAATTGTTAGCTGTATTGGTCACGATTCTCCTGAGAAGCACAACCAGTAGGAATTGGCCCACACAATTATGGAGGCTGAGAATTTCCACAATGTGTTTTCTGAAAGTGGGGGCCCAGGAAAGCCAGTTGTATAAGTCACTCTGATTCTGAAAGTATAATATCCAGTGGAGCCAATGGTATAAAACCCAGTCTGAGGGCAGGAGTAAATGAGATTAAATGTCCCAGCTCAACCACTGAGGGAGGAAAAAAAAATGGTTGGTGGGGGGGCGGTGGGTGGTGAATTCCTCCTTCCTTCACCTTTATATCTCTTCAGGTCCTCCATGGATTGGATGGTGCCCACCCACACTGGGGAGGTCAATTTATTTTACTCAGTTCATTGATCTAAATGCTAATCTCATCTGGAAACATCTTTCCAAGACACATCCAGGATAATATTTAATTTGGGGACCCCATGGCCCAGTGAACTTGACAGGTAAAAATAACCATCATACCAGTAAGTGAATATCTAGATACCAATTTCTTCTTACTCCCAATTCAAATCCTTAAACCATGAATCAAAGCAAGTTTTATGAATCAAATACCAGTATCAATGTAGGTGGCTTCACATTCCAATACAATGCAATTTATTTGGTTAACATTGTGAAAAGGTAGGCCAAAATCCAAGACTGAAGTGAAACTCATTTATTTATTCAACAAACATTTATTAATTGTCTGCCATATGCTAGGCCCTGTGCTTGGCACTATTATGCAATTAATTTAAAAATAATCCATGATTTCAGAAACAACTCTAAGCTGAATAATTTAGGCAGAGCAAGACAAGTTATTCATAAAGATGCAGAATAATTGGAAACCTAGTTTAAATGCTATGCTTATGCTGCAGTGAGAGTGCGCTGGTTCTAAAGGGAAATGAACATAAAGTTCTGAAAATAATGTCAAAATAATTAAGCATATGAAGAAGGGCACTTGGAACCAAATTGCTTCAGCTCACTCTATAGAAAACACAATATAAATTTGGTGCAGCTGGTTTGCAACATCAGGTCTAGTGCAGTCAGAAGCCCAAGTCAAGTGCTGAAAGACTGACCCAGCTTTTGTACTGCTGGAGACAGAATAGGGAATCACACTAAGTACCAGCCTGCTAGAACCACCAACTCAAAATGCATTTGTCATTTGTTTTGTTTGCTTCTCTGCTTCCTTCTCCATTGCTTCCAGCTCATAAAAATACTTTTTCCCCCCAGAAAGATTCTCTCTGTAGAGAATTCTAGTCTTGACCAACCATGGAGAAATAAATTTTCTCTTCTTTCACAGTATATAATTTTTTCTTTCTAACTCCTGAGAAGAGACCACTGATAGTAGTTAATGGTATTTCCCTTTAGAAAACAATAGTGTCTAACGCAGAATTTTACAAAATCCTTTTCTATTTTACTATTGCAAAGCAAAGTTCTAACATCTTGTTACTGCCAGGTGCAAAAAGTACCTTTCTCACTTAAAAAATGATGTTCATAATGCATTTGACTTATATTTCTATTATTGTAAGTAAATACATAACAAAAAGTAGCAATTTTATTTTATGATGATCTCAAAAAAAAGTAGCCTATATTGAAGAAAATGTAATTTTTCCTTATTGGTTGAATGAAGTCATAAAAATGTATTCTCTCTGTATCACAACTTTAGATTTATGGATCTATTTTTCATGATGTTTTTCTTTCTATGTATCAGTGCTACTTCAGGACATCACAGATAACTGATTCTTTCCATTTTGAGTTCCCAAATATATAGATAGCTAGATGTTTAATAATACTATCTGTTCTTAACATGTAATTTGTAGTCAACACTACACAGTCAAAGCTAACCATTTCAGTAGAGAAACAAATTCTGTATAAAACAGGCTTCCCTGTTTGAAATTCTCCATGATTCCTTATGTAATCATTGCAATGCACTTTACACCTGAGTTTCAGTAGAGGCCATTCTATTTTGCCTAATTGGGCCTTGACTTTGTGATTTGTTAAAGTTATTATTTCTCCACTCTGTCCAATGTTAAAGAGGTAGACCAGCTCTTCACTGACTTCTTGTTAATTCCCTTATCCTCAGACCAATTCAACAAATCTTTACTGAGGACCTACCAACTATTGTTATTTGATGTTTTGTTATGGTTTATAGGTGACCTGGATGAGACTTCACAAGGAGAATCTGATGTCTATTTGCTGTTCTACATTGTACAGACATCAGAGCTGACCCTCACTCTATGGGCCTTTAATTTGGTTTGACACATGAGGTCACATCAGCTAGTGCCTTAGAGGGCTTCTTTTTGTAAGAGTTCATCATTTACCCATATACTCCTGAGCAAGAAAAATCTAGAGACAACCTTCCTTTCAGCTTTGTATCTCTGATGAAGAGCTTTCAGACATATGGCACAAGTGGTGTGTCACTTTGATCGTCTGGTTGTCAGTTCATAGTGCTATGTTGATTCTGTCACCGGTATCACTATTCTTCCAGGCTATCTTTTATTCTTCCCTCTCATTCAAACCTAGTATTCAGTCTGTCATTGAGTCCTGTCATTTCCTCCTTTGAACTGTCTTTCAGCTTCTGCCCTTCTCTCCTTTCCCATTACTCTCTCACTAATCTAGGCTTATGATTATCGCAGGGGTGCTCAGTTGATTTTTCTCACTCGAGTCTCTACCATCTCTAATCCATCTTGCGTACTTACATCAGTCCAGTGTTCCTAAAGTCCTACTTTCATTCTGTTACTCCCTGTTCAAAACCCAGAGTTGTTTCCTCTTACCATATTAAAAAAATGCATTCTAGTCAGTACTCCCTACTTCCTTCAAACCAGGGCTCCCACTCAGCCCATAGTACTCCATAGACACCACACTTAAAAGCAGTATGCTCATTCTTGCCTCATTGCTTTTTTTTTTTTTCTTTTTGTCTCAGCCCAAAATATCCTTGGTCTTTCCTCTCTATAGAAATCCTCCTACATCCCCAGGGACCAACATGAGTTCGATCCTCCCACTGTCCTCTAGCCGATATTCACATCCTTTGTGTTTTTGTAGCATCCACTAATAGTATGTCACAGCAACTATTGCATTGTGCTGTAATTGTCTGCTTACAGGATTGTGTCTCACACACAATAATGAGCCCTCTGATGACAGAAAACAATTTTTCATGCCCGATCTTATAACCCCATGTGCCCAGAAGTATTTGACTCACAGTAGGTTCTCCATGAAAACATGTGAGGTATAAATTTTTCCCTTTTAAAAATGCTTAACTCTAAACCAGAATTGAAGTTTAACAATACATTGTGTATGTAAAGATGAGGAATATAATGAGTAACATGAATGACCCCAAACTAGGGTAGCTTTTGTCCACTCAAACAATCTAACAGCTTTATTTGCAATTTTTTTCTCTCTAAAAACTCCCTAGGGGCAGAAACCACATTGTATTCCCACCTTGATCCTTTGATAGTGCCAAACACAGTGATATTGAGTACTTGGTGATTTGAATGAACATGCAATTTCCAGTGTCTGTCCCAGCAACAACTGGCTGTCCTAAAAGACACTGTCCTAAAAGACAGCATACTGTTTTTCTGTTTACATCTTTATTCATAGACCCATCCAGTCAAAGAAGGCTACTATAGTTTCTATTTTCATTAGTTCATGCAATGGACTCATGTAAAGGCTACATTAAGAAATGTGGGAGCTAGTCTTTAGAAACGTTTTCTAATCTAACAGTTTAACATATTCCAAGAATTCCTATCTCCAAATGGTACACATTTTTTTTCCCACAACTATGGTGTGATCTTCTTAAAAGCAGGAAATTTGGCTTATATAATTGTCTCCCCATAACACATGGTGGTTTGTATTGCGTGTGATAAATACTAATATCTATGGCATGTAATAAATACTAAGTGAATATCTACTGAACAAATGATTGAATTATAACAACTAAAAGCTAAACTTTACAAAGTTTACAAAGTGGCTGAGAGAGGGAAATTTCAATGTGGAACAAAGTCGAGTAGTATCCTAATGAAATGGGTATTTTCAGACCTACCTGTTTATTCCCTATCCTCCTTTCTGGCTCTGTTTTTTTCTTTGACTCTTACTAACATTGAACTAACTGCTTTACTTACATATCTGGTATGTAAGTTACAATACAGCAGGGATTTTTGTTTCTTGTTGTTGTTGTTGGTTTATCACTAGTGTCAAGAATGCAATCAACAAGGTACCATTTGTAGGCCAAGTCTGATGCACGGCCTATTTTTTTTTAATTAAAATTTTATTCAACACTGCCACTCCCATTAATTTACATATTGCCTATGACTGATTTTTTGTAACAATAGCAGAATTGAATAGTTGTGACAGATATTATGGTTCACAAAGCTGAAAATATTTACTATTAGCCCCTTTTATAGAAAACACTTTTTCAACTTAGTCCAGAGCAATGCTGAACACCAAGTAGATATTCAGGAAATGTCTGCTATATGAATGAATGAAATAATAACTAAATGAGTCAGATATAAAAGTAACACTGCAGTAACACTTTACCATCCCTGCCCCAGAGATCTTTTGAGGTTTTGAAATGTTTGGAGACCCTGATAAAGATGAAAAGTCCTATTTCTTGATCTATAGGGGCCCCAGAGTCCTGTGGAAGAAAATTTGAATTTAGCCCACAATTGGGGTCCGATTTGTGTAAATCTTTTGTCATGGGCTAGTGTCCCTAAAGAAGATTAGACCAGAGGAAAGGATTAATGAGGTTACTGAAAAAAAATTCCCAGTGAGTAAAGAAATCTGTTAAAGGTAGGCAGACTATACATGCAAACACCTTGGGGGAGGTAGTTATTTTAAGTAATAAAAGGCTGTGCCTAACAGTTCCCTTGCCAAATCACCTTGAGAAGGATTGTGCTGTAATATTTAGGATGGAACTACACATTTCACTGTGGACCATAAGAGTATGCTGTGAAAATCTCTGAAAGAGCTTGTTAAAGGGAACAGCGTTTTTTGATTGTGTTGTTGTATTATATTTTGTTTCTGTTTCGTTTTGTTTTTGTTTTTTTTGTTTTTTGGGTTTTGTTTTGTTTTGTTTTGTGTTTTGTTTTTCCTAGCTGACTAAAGAGAGAGGAAAGCTTTGGTCGTTTCGATTTTGGTAGAAGTGAGCACTAAATTATGGGCTGGACTACAGCGGTCAAGAAACCAAACGGGTGTTCAGGACCTTAGAGTCTAGGCCTGAGGTATTGCAGAGCTGTAGGCAGCAGCTCTGATTATATATCAGAACCCCCTGTTGGAAATAATTGGAGTGTGGTATCTCTGAAAAAGACCGGTTGTCTGCCTCATCAGTTTGATAGGAGCTTATTGCATTGAGATTTGGAGTATTGCTGGGAATGGAACAGAATTTTACTTACTGGTTGGTGATGCCAGAGATATGCTGGAACCAATATCTGTTAAATCTCAAAAGAAATGAAGATTTCAGTTTAATTTTTTCATAGGAAAAAAAACTCAAAGGAAAATATGATACAACAAAAAACGTTGAGGATTTAATACTAATTAATTTCAGTCTGATTTCATATAATAGCCAACTCCAGAAAAACTCCTATATCCTGCAAACTCAGGAACTATTAAAAAATCACAAAGTATATTGAAGGTTCCCTGCCAACTTAATTTGGATTCAGACTTTAGATAGTAGCAATAGACTGTGAGAATGAAAAGGAGGGTTAAACTATATGGATGTTACACAATTTCCAAACGTGATAGTGTTTTCCTCTTTTTTCCCTGGGAAATGAACCTGCCCTGAAATACATACACAGGCCCTTGACTCTCTGCCCTCAGCCTTGTCTCATGGCTCAGCCGTCAGTAGTGTTCATTGTGCATTGATTGGGAGGAAAACATAAGCCAAACCTTTTTTTCCTTGAAGGAGCAGAGCTCACACTGCAGGCAGTAAATAATGACACAGAATCAGAACAAACAGCAGCTCCTGTGGAGTGCAGGACAGCAGGTGTACCTTGCTAGAAAGTTAGAAACTCAAGAATTTGGTCTCTGATGGCAATAGGCATAGGTTACTGGGAAAGACAAAACAATGTGGACTTGTATCCCACAGACATGACCCACATACTCATTAGAAGTAGAGTGAAAAGACAGTGAAATTGTGAGGAGCTGTGTGGATTGTATACTGAACATGAAAGAAAGAAAAAGAGAGCGAGACAAAGGAAAAATAAGAAAGGAAAGAGAACCTATATTTTGTCGTGGGAGAAAAACAAAAGGTCAAAAACCTATATAGCAACAACAGGGTGTGTTTCTGACTTGCTCCCAGGAACCTAAAATACATGTGCTATTTTCTCTTTATTATATCCTTTTCCTTAATTTTTCCTATTCCTACCCCTGCTTTCCATATGAAAGGATGAAGAGTAGAACTAATTCAGGGATAAAAACAATTTTCAAACATTTATTGAATACTAACATTGAGCAGAGAACTGAACTAGACACTTTGGACATAAAGAAAAACATTCCTTCTCTGAAATCCACAGCTTCATTGCAGAATAAGAGAGGTAAAGAACTACAATACAGAGCAAGAGCAACTAATTATTTATTCAATTCCCATTACCCCAAAATATTCAGTTCCTATCTCTACTATAGCAGTTATTTCACAGTATTATATGGGATAATTCTGTAATTTAAATATCCCTCTGGCTTTAAAAGCAAATGCTGCTCTTCAGTTGATTCTGAGATTTTAGATGTGTTTTAAAGAAATTATTGAATTCTTTCAGAATCTATAAGAAATGAAATATGTATTTACTTAACTGTTCACCTGACGTTTCATTTGGTTCCATTTTCTTTTTTTCCTTCTCTTTTTTACATCTTTATAATTGACATAGGATTTGTATTTTTTATCTGGGTCAATTGGGATAAAGAAAAAAACCTTGAAGAAATCATGCTGTTTTTTCATACCTGTCTCTCTCTCTTGGTATAGTTACATAAAAATTCTGATCCAAGGAGGGAGCATAATTTTAGAAAAAAACAAAAAAGCAAAAATTCTATGTTGCCCATTCTTGTCTTTATCTAGTTAATTTTGGAAACAAATGTTTTAGAAAGCAATTTTGTTATTGTTTTGTTGGTTTGTAATTTCTGTATTTTCTCAGTTGAGAACAATAATAAAAAACATGAGACACTGAGGAAAGGGATTCAGCAAATACTGGTCCTATTCTTCTCTTTTTTTGTATTTTCCATGAAAACAGTGAGTCACAAACTGTAAGGAAAAATCTATGGCATTAGAGATTAAAGAGTGACTATCTACCGAGAGTCAGCTTTTTCATTGATTGAATAGAGTTGTGTGACAAGATTCTTGTTGGTAAGAGTCGTAGACCCTTTAATTTACTTGGCAAATGGAAAGCTAGTCATTCTTTTGAGAATTATCAGCAATCTATCAAATTTTACCCATCAATGGTAAATGAGATTGTTTCTATCTCTTGGTAGTAAAAAGCTTTATTTTTTTTTAAAGGAAAGACTTTTTATTTTTCTCTCTGCTCCCTCTTTTTTTTCATAAAACAGAACACAATAGAATAGAAAAAAAAGCTCCTTTTTTTTCTGCAAAGTCATTGGCTATTTACTGGGAAGCCATACCAAACTGGATTTCATCACAAGTCTCATGTTTTGGGAAACCACTGTGAAAGGAGAAAAGCCAATAGTGGCAACTGCTCTGAGCAAAAGTATAAGCTTAAATGCAATCGCTTGCTAAAGGCCCTATTATTTAACACTAGTTGTTTTCACCTTTCTTCACTAGAGAAATGTTGACGCTCATCATTAATAAAATGCTATTTGCATACCACTCCCCAGTTAGTTTAATGAATGTTCTTTTTACCTTTGTCATTATCCCCTGGTCTTACAAATGCATTAAAATGTATTCCATAAAAGGAGTCATTGCATTTTAACATTTTAGAAATGTAATTATGTAGGTAACTAGCTATCTCTGCCCTTGTCAGTAAGTGAAAATTTAACAATTCAAAAACAATTTTTTTCTTGGAATGTGTATTTTAGTACAAATGAATAACAAAAACTTTGTTGTGAGGTTCAAACCAAGTCAGTGCAAACACACTTCTTTACACAGAAAAAAAGGGGAAGAATCTTTCTTCCTTACTTCCATAGGCTCGCATATAATATTAAGGAAATGGAAATCTACTTATATCTCTTTTCAGAAAGTGTGCATCATGTTATTTGCAAATTGTTCAGGTAAAGGAAAAAAGACCCACTTAAGTGGGAAGCAGCAGCTGATTGTAAAACAAAACAAACAAAATGCAAAGCCAGAATGAGTCTTGAATGACAGATATTTTCATTAAAAGAGAGAGAGAAGATTTAGTGAAAGGAATGATTAGCAGGTAGAATCATGGTTATTGTGGTAAGAAAAGTAAACTTTATTGTGATAATCAAAACTATATCATCATGAAAGTTGCTACTGGAGTAGAGATATATGGATTCATAGTTGAAAAATAGGGAAAGACAGAGCAGAGTGACAGAGAACACACTTGATTGCATATGTTCATTCAATGTATACAGGGAACGGAAAAGAAAACTGAGAATCCAGAAACTAAAATCCAAACAATTTTAGATGAGAACATCAGATGGAAAGAGGGAACTGTGGGAGGAAACCAGAGAGCATCCAGGAGACCTGGCACTGGTAAATCAAACAGCCAATAGAGGCGTATCTTCTATCATGCATCTTCTTTGTGGCGTATGAAAGCTGAGAATGCCAATACCTGGGACAATGAAAATTCTATATGTGAGAGACAGGTAAAACGATGTAAGAAAGGTGTTTTGGGAGACAATCTGAAGTGAATGATAGGCTAAATAATAGTAGTAAAAGGGATACATGTCAAAATACTAAAATTAGATGTTCTAACTTGTTTAGCTAGTTCTTTACTATACAATTCTATCTATCTATATACATATTCTCTTCTTTCTAATATACATTGAGTGTTTATTATGAGTTAGGCAGAATGGTAACCATTTTACATGCATAATCACATGTGATCCTTTTCATAAATCTGTAAGTATTGTAATTCCTCTCAATTTATAGATTAAGAAGCTGAGATTTAGAGAGATTCCACACCTTGCACAAAATTCCATAGAGAGGAAGTGCAGACAAGGATTCAATATCTAGTCTTGTTTATTATAAAGTTGATGTTCTTAATTATTTTTATATTGCCCTTTTATGCTATAATAAACATATTAGTAGTATTGAAAAACTGTCAGATACCTGGAGCATAATCCAGTGGTTCCTTTGTGAATCAGAATCATATTTTAAAGAGGCTTATGCTAAATCTTCTGAATGAAAATGTGTAGAAGTGGGACCAAAGCATGCAGAGATTTTAAAAACTACACAGATGAGTTGTAAAATGCCTATTAAAAACAGAGGAGGAGAATAGAACTCAGACTGTTTTCTGAAGGATATTTAAACCACATCTAATTTCTTTGTGATTTACATATGAAAAGAAGCTCTACCTCATTAGCCATCTAGAAAATGCAAATTGAAACCACAATGAAATACTATTTTACATCCCCCAGAATGACTAAAATCAAAAAGACTGATAATACCAAGTGTTGGCAGAGATATGGAACAATTAGAGCTACTGGTGAGTATTTAAAATGGTGCCATCCTTTTGGAGAATAGTTTGGTAGTTTCTTATAAAGTTGAAAACAGCTGCGTTATGACCTAGAAATTCCACACCCAGATATTTACCCAAGGTAAATGAAAACTTATCCACAAAAACTTGTACATGAATAACAAAAGCAGTCTAATTCACAAAATCAAAAACTAAAAACAACTCAAATATCCATAAATAAGAGAATAGATGGGTAAATTGTTGATTATTCAGGTATTGGACTATTATATAATCAGTAATAACTAAGAATAAATCAACGACACATGCAGTGTGGACAAATCTCACAGACATTCTGGTGGGCAAAAGAAGTTAGATGATTCCATTTGTATGAAGTACAAAATAGCCCAAACTATTTATGGTAACAGAAATCAGAAGTTCTTGCTTCTTCTATGTGTGGAGAGGAACAGAGACTGACTAGCAAGGGGCACTGGGGTGAATGGAAATGTTCTATAACTTGTTTTGGATGATGATTACACAATAGTTTACAGTTGTCAAAATTCATTGCTTTGAACACTTAAGGATGGATTGGTGCATGTAAATTATACTTAAATGTTAAAAAGTATGTATTTTCTGTTATCACTTCCTTTCTCCATTTGCAAAAGAGAAAAGTGAGGCTCAATATAATGGGTAAGATTATATGGCTCTCACATTATAGAATTTTCATAAGAATCCAGGTCTTCTGATTTTGAGTCCCATGCCTTTTTCACTCTTCAGTTTTTTTTATGATCTTATCTCTCCTTCACAATGTATTTATATATTTAGCAAAAGAAACAAATGAACTGCCCATGTTTTCAATAAAAAAGTGTTTGAGAAAATTGCAGTGGCTAATGCATCAAAATTAACTAGGTTTTGCCCTATTCTGAACAAATATCCACCATCAACTCTGAAACTCTCTTGGTATCACTAGCCTCACTGTGCAAGAGTAGCCAATTTTTTTTTCCTGTGTACCACAATGTATCCTCTGGAAACAAACAGAGTAGATGACTTGGCACCTTTCTCAGGATTATATTTTATGTTTAAGGAGTTCCTCCCACACTGGTAAATGTAATGAATAGACTGCATTTCATTTCATTGAATCGCTTCTGTAGACATTCACAAAAGATCAGCTTCTGTGCACTTCAGTCAGACGCACAGTTATGAAAGTGCCATAAAACCTGTGTGATCACCACCTGCATGTAAAAAATGCCAGCAATAACTTACCAAAATATTTCCACTGAAAATATGACTTTGACCCAGATGGCAAAATAGGCGGCGTTGGCCATAAATCTGCAGGCAGTAAATGGGCAGGTGGTAAATCTGCTATCATTGCTACTGTTTTCTCAACACTTTATCTGTACAGGCTTTTCTTAAGGATATAAAAATTCAGGAAATATGGAAAAAGAAACAAAACATGGACTGGAAACTCTGGTGTGAAGCTGTAAGTTTCTTGAAATTTAGGTAACCTGTCCTTAGATTACAGGCTCAGGTCTGAGATGCTATGAAGTAAGAAAAAAGTGTGCTGAGAATAGAGGATAAAATTTATGAAAATTGCCAAGTCAATTTTTATCAGTTTTGGCAGCAAGGATCACCCTGGAAATGCAAAGCATGTTTTCTTTTTTACATAGAAAAGCAAATATTCTCTAAACATTAAAAGTTTATTTACCTCTCAACTTCAATTTCCTATCACAGTTTCTTCTACCCAGAATGAGAGAAAGGATATAACAAGGTTATCATGGATATGGTGGAATGAAGCAAAGTCAACTTTGAAATAATTTGGGATCATATTTAGATCACACCTTATTGAGTGGAGATTTGGTTTTCTCCAGAAGGGAATGGATGTCTCACTGTTCATAATCCTGTGAAGAAATGTTTAATTCTGGGCAAAAAAAAAAAATTATGCAGAAATTAGGACTCTGGAGGAAGCATCTCCATTACTCTATACATTGGGATAGTTGAGCCTGATTCCGACGTATGCATTGTAGAGATCAAGGGCAGCTTCCATGTTTACATAGAGGTACATTAAGAATGCCAACCCTTGATCCCCAGACCTTTGTATTCTTCCTAACAGGGACGCAGCACCATATAAAGGTCTTTGATTCAATGCATGTTCTATATTTTGGAGGATGGCACTCTCTCCTCTCAGACTATTGCCTGCAATCTGGCATTTCAGCTATGCTTTCAGCAGGCGGTTCTAATACATTATATGGTCAGCAGTCTGGATTTAGTGTGCAATACAACTAGTGGGTCCTGTAGTCATAAGTCCATTCATGTACCTCTTTGGCTGTAAAAGAGGAGCCCTTGTGAATGGGATTCCATGCTAGTGGCCCAAACACGCTGTGAGCCTTTAATAGTGGAACTGGCCAAGGCAGGCCCAAATGGCAGGAAACACAAAGCTCTATATGGAATGAATCTATTCCAGTGAGAATAAACCACTGACCTTTCCAGAATGCAAGGGAAACAATGCAGTCAACCTGCCCTCATGTGTCCAGTCTCCTCAAGCAATGATGCCATAATGAGGGCTCAGGATTAGCTTGTTGGGGGCAGTTGGACACTGAGCAGCAACAGGAGCTAGATCAGCCTTGACAAGTGGGAGCTGATGCCGTTGGACCCATGTGTAGTATTCATATTTGACATCATAGACACTTTGTTTATGTGCTGACTGTTCCAGCACTCATGAAATCAATGATAGCAGCTAGCTGGCAGTAGCTGGCTAGATCATTTTGTCCACTTGGTTGTTAAATGCCTCTTTCATTGCAGGTGTTCTGTAGTAGATATCAACATATAATACATAGATCTTCTCACTTTGTGCAATCCTATAGGTCCATCCATGTGTTTCTACCTCATTCATCCTTGTCTGTGACAGTCTAGCCTTTTGCTTCCAGGCCATTTGCATAGGCCACCTCTTGGCTACTTTCTGTGCCACTTCTCTTTCCACATGAAGTAGAAGACCAGTTGCACTGCCTAAAGCCCTCACTCACTGAAAGAATTTTCCCTCACTACTGTCTTTCAAGCATACAGTATAAGTCTATAGTGTAGCTGCTGTCCATTTTTGGCTCACACTCACATACAAAAAAAACCCTTCTGGAAACCAAATTAAAATCACTTCCCCCTTTATTAGTTGGTCATACCTGACCTCCTATGTGACCTGGTTGTGGGAGGAGTTGCTGGTGCAATAGTGCTGCCATGGGGTTCTGAATTATCTGCTCATGTTGCTTGCTTATGTCTGCCTGTCCCACTCATGCTTCATCTCAAATGTATCTCTTTCTTGTGTAATTTCTGATAATCATCGTTTGGAGCTGCATGGTCAGGTGCTCTGTCTCTACCAGGACATATTTTTCAAAGGGCATACAGTTTTGCTACAAATGTCATGATGTCTACAGGTCCCTAGAGGCCTGTGTTGTGAGTTTTTCACTAGGACTTGCCACAGATATCATATGGTATTTTTTCCCATCACTGATAGCTCCTACACTGCAGGCTTCACCAAATTATGTGGTCCAAGTGGTGGGGCTGTTGCACCTTAGCCTGAACCTCTTCAGAGCCCTTTCTACTCTGGTTTCACTCAAATTTTGTTCAACTTTTTTTGTGTGTGTCAACTAGTACATTTCTAAGTATTAAATGAATAGATTACCTTTTAGAATGCAAATACCCGCTAGGACGTTGTATTCCCTTCTTTGTGTTAGGAGGTACAAAATGCAGTATTTATTCTTCACTTAGGACTCTTCAAATAGTTTTGGACAGCCTGACCCTTTAAGCTTCACAGGTTCTATTTCACATCCTCTGGAATGCATGTGTTCTTCCAAGGCCTTCAGAATGTTAGCTACCTCTTGCTCATCTGGCATGATCAATATAATATCATTGATGTAATGGATTAATGGGAAGTACTGTGGGTTATCCAGATGGTGCAGATCTCTTTAGACTATATTATAGCAGAGGGCAGAAGAGTTAACATAGCCCTGAGGCAAAACTATAAATTAATATTGTTGTTCAATCCATGTAAATGTGAACTGTTTCTGATTGTCTTTTCTGATTGAGATAGAAAATAATACATTTTCCAGAATAATGGCTTTATACCAAGTTCCTTAGGCCATATTAATCTGCTCTAGCAATATACTACATCTGGCATGACAGATGCAAAAGGGACTATTTCTGGGTTAAGCTTGTAGTTATCTTTCAGAATCCATCTTGTTTTTCCAGGGTTCAGACTAGTAAATTAAATAATAATGTTATGAGAACAAATACCTCTACATTCCTGAAATCTATAAGGGTGGCACTAATTTCTGACCCCATCTCCCACTCCCAGGATTAAATAGTGATTTTGATTTCCTATCTTTGTTGAAGGATGGAAGGAGCAGGTTCAGGGACATTCACTTGGCCTCATGCTGTGTGATAGCTCTGACCCAAGTGACCAAAGATCCAACTCCCAAGTGTCATTCTTGATTGTACATTTGAGGACAAGAGAGATGACCATTAGTAGATACTCTATAAGATGGACCCTAACCTCAACTTCATTTAATCATGTGTCATATGTCCCCTATATGTCCTACTCTAACAAGGAGACCATGATGATGGGCTCTGGATATCAACTTCAACTTAAATCTTGTGTCCCACAGCCATCAAATTATCTAGATATTTAATTTCCCCAATCAAATGGCCATAATCCCTGTAGGGAAGGACTGGAGGAATCATTATCATGTACACTTACCATATAATTGTGGAGTCCTTACTCCTAGTCAGTGCCACATCTTCACTGAATGGGTTCTTTGTCTGAAAACTGGCTCAGGTCTGGAAACCGGGAAAGGGATCATGAATTTTTATTGCTGTGACTGCCCTCAATCTTCTGGTCATCTAACTTTGAGTTCTTTTGCTGCTAAAATCTGAGTAGTACTCATGTTGGCAGTCTGTTTATTTTGCCCCCACTGGTGTCGTCTTTTATTAACATCTCCATAACCATCTGTGGGTCAGAATTTCTTGTTTATCACTCTGATATAGCTTTCATTACCAAAAAATAAAAGTACAACCCCATTAGATTCTGACAATGACGCATTGCCCCTTTGTTCCTAATATTTTGAAATCTTATTATCCACACTGACATCAGCGGGACACAATCTGTAACAGCCTGTCCCCCTTCTGGTTCTTGCCCAGAGAGCTATCAGGGAATTTTTATTGATGCCGTGTCATTGTTTTAGCACACACATAATAGCCTTGGTGTCTTCTGGCTTCCGTGTGGAGCATACTCATCTACAGGGTCTTTCAACTATACATTGAATATTCATTCTAGCATTTTCCTGACCCTGTTATCCCTTTCCTCCAGAGCCTACCAGGGCAATTCTAGCATTTCAATTTCACCTTTTCTTTTTTAATCCCCCCTTTGACATAGATTTGCATTGATTATTTCTAGAATAAGATATGCATACGATAGCATCTATTTCTGGAGCATTTTATGGAATTAGTAAAGCATTATACTTCCCAAGATGATTCTCTTTTCTTTTCTATCTCTTTGTTCTTTATTTTCATGTTATAGAAAATGTCCTCAACTTTATCTTTCAATTCTTCCTTTCAATTTTTACTTTTAGTAAATACTTGCTTAATTTCCAAGAGCTCTTTCTTATTCTATGATCATTCCTTTTTCATAATATACTCTTCTTATTTTACAGATACAAACCCTTCTCGAACCTCTCTAAGGATATTAAATAGAGGATTACTGTTCTATTTGGTCTATAGTGGCATTTATTTTTATGTTACTACTTTTCTTTCTATGCAATCATAGCTGATGCATAACTGGATTCATTTTTCAATGCCTCTGATGATAGTCTTTGTTGTTGGACATCTCTTTTCCCATCATCTAATTACTAGGTCTTTTCCAAGAATAGAAAAGCTGACTAGTTCTATGCATATGGTGGGGCTTGTTGCTGGGCAGAATTCTATCACCATGAGAAGATAATAAGCTGTTACTGGCACCAACATCACTTTTTCTGTGTTTCTAGGAGTCATCCTAGTTTCAGAATTGTGCCTCAGCTTTCTTTAGCCCCTCACTAGAACAGATGCTGACTTCTTTATATAAAATATAAAAGGCCCACTGGCTTCTACCTCTAGCTTTCAATTGCCTATACCTAATCTAAATGCTTTGTTCTATAATGCTCTATTGTACAATAGAAATATAATGTGAGCCACATAGGTACTTTCAAATACTTCTAGTAGTAACATGTTAAAATGTAAAGCAAAACAAAACATTTTTTGTTTTGCTCCTATGGATGCCGTGTTTTATTAATATCTCCATAACCATCTGTGGGTCAGGATTCCTTGGCTGTCACTCTGCTGGAGCTTTTATTATTAAAAAAATTTACCTCCCTGGATTTTATACATAGTTTATGTATTTATTATTTATTATTTTTTAGCTTTTGTTTTATTTTAGATTCAGAGTCATATGTGCAGTTTCATTATATAGGTAAAATGCACTTCACAAAAGTTTGGTGTACAGATTATTTTGTCACCCAAGTAATAAGCCTGGTACCTAGAGGCAGTTTTTCGGATCATCTCCCTCCTCCCAACCTCCATCCTCAAGTAGGCTCTAATGTCTGTTGTTCCCCTCTTTCTGTCTATGTGTTCTTATCATTTAGCTCCCATTTATAAGTGAGAACATGTGGTATTTGGTTTTCTGTTCCTGCATTAGTTTGCTTAGTTAGATAATTGCCTCCTTGTTGCTGTTGCAAAGACATGAGCTCATTCTTTTTTTAATGGCTGCATAGTATTCCATGGTGTATATGCACCACATTTTCTTGATCCAGTCTACTGTTGATGAACATTCAGGTTGATTCCTTGTCTTTGCAATTGTGAATAGTTCTGTGGTGAACATACTCATGTATATGTCTTTATGGTAGAATGATTTCTATTCCTGTGGGTATATACCTAATAATGAGATTGCTGGGTCGAATGGTAATTCTAAGTTCTTTGAGGAATCGCTACACCGTTTTTCACAATTGCTGAACTAATTTACACCCCAATCACCAGTGTATAAGTGTTCCCCTCTTTTTACAGCCTTGCTGGCATCTGTTAATGTTTTGACTTTTTAATAATAGCTACTCTGACTGGTGTGAGATGGTATCTCACTGTGGTTTTGATTTGCATTTCTGTAATGATTAGCGATGTTGAGTATTTTTTCATATGCCTGTTGGCCCCAATACATATAGGTTAAACTAGCTGCATTTCAAAAACACAACAGCAATGCATGCTAGTGGCCACTGTACTTGGCAACATGACTGTAGAACACCAGCAGTGCTTAGCCATAGCCACCCAATCCTGATAAAGTTTTATGTATTATTTTTCATACATTTCAATAACAGCAGCAACATCTGCTGTTTCTATCACTACATCCTCACACGCTACCAGGTTTCCACAGGTGAAAATTTCCTTTGGATGCCACTTTTTGCCAGGTGCAGTCTGTGTTCCTCCTTACTAGTGATCAGTCACCATTGCCTGCAGGTGGGAAATAATCTAGCTCCAAAAACTAAACGCCATCTTCCAGCCTGCTTCCTCAATCTAGCTCTGGTATTGACTGTCCAGATTGGATTTTCTGGAAGCAGATGCTGGGTTTGCATGTAAGATGTTTATTAGGGAATAGCGCCTATGAAAGGAGGCAAGAAGGAAATAAGACTGATAAGAGAAAAATGTTAAGTTGTGATGAACGTCTAACTAAGCTTTTCCAACCTGGTGGGGAAGTTCTTGGGCTAAAATGGCCACCAGAATTAGCCCATGTCAGCGAACTGGCAGGCACTTTGTACTACCATCTTGCTTAACCATTGAATGTGGGCTGTTTGAGCCAGGTGGCTGAGAACAAACTTGGAGAAGCTGATAGCTGGAGGCAGTCTGCTCACCACAACCCCTGGAAGCTGCATGAGCAAGTCTTTTCTTTAAAAAGAGTAGGCACAGCACATCTCCATGTCTACACAGAGGCCATTGGTAAACTTCAGATGCAGAAACTGTGCCAGAATGTTAGAGGCGGAAACCTGATTGGAGTGGGCTGAGGAGAGAATGCAAACTATTAAAAACTTGGCAAGTTGGCTTGCTGTGGAGGCAAATAAAGGAATGGGAGCTAGGTGAAGAGGGACTGGAGTCAGGATAGTTTTTGTCATTTTTTTTTCTAGTAAGAGATAGAGAAAAAAAGGAAGTGACAGTATTGATTAAAAGTAGATAATATTAGGGGGAAAGTTTTTGAGAGGCCATAAGGGATGTAATACAAGCACAGTTTGAAGGGCTGCCCTTTGATAGAACCAGGAATATTTTATTCATGGTAATATTCAGGAAGGCAGAGAGTGTGGGCACAGATGCAGATTAATTGGTAGATTGGGGAATGGGAACAGGAGCAATTTCCTACTTGACTGTATGAAACAAAGTGATATGGTTTAGCTGTGTTGTCACCCAAATCTCATCTTGAATTGTAGCTCCCATAATCCCCACCTATCCTGGGAGGGACCCAGAGGGAGGTAATTGAATCTTGGGGGTGTGTACTTATCATGCTGTTCTCATGATAGTAAATAAGTTTCATGAGATCTGATGGTTTTATAAAGGGCAGTTCCCCTGCACAAGCTCGCTTGCTTACTGCCACCTAAGACATGCCTTTGCTGCTCCTTCACTTTCTGCCATGATTGTGAGGCCTCCCTAGCCATGTGGCACTGTGAGTCCATTAAGCCCCTTTTTAAAATAAATTACTCAGTCTCAGTTATTTCTTCGTAGCAGTATGAAAATGGACTAATACAAAAGGTTTTCTGCTAAGATGGTAAAAGTGCATGTGTGGTGGTGTAAAAGGAGGGGAATCATACAGAAAGTTTGAGGGAAAAGAAGACATGTAATTGTTAAGCATACAAAAGCCAACATAATAATAAAGCAAATTAGGATTTCACATATTGAGTTCTCTTTGAGTTTTCTGGTCATGAATTTGAATTCAGACCAAACAGCAAGTACATAAGCAAATACTTAAATTTTACTGCATCTTCTGCATTTCCTAAATAAGTAAGACAAGGGATATTTGGGATAAAAAACTTAGGGTGTTTGAAAGGAATTGATTTTATTGATGCACCTTGAAATTCAATTTGTGTAAAAAGCAAGTTAAGGACATAAGGGGTGGTTATTTACTGATAGTGGAAAAGTAGCAAAGTTCTATGAAAGAGTAATATGTTAAACCTTTTATCACTTCAACCATGATCCAGTTTATCAGTGATCACTGGCTCACTTAAATGGATAGGGAAAATTATAAGTAAAAAAAGTGGAGGAAGAGGATGTTCATGATGGATTTTACCAATAGCACATTTGGCTAAAGAATTGTTTCCTCTGTACCTGAAAGGAAGGGAGATACCTACTAATTAGAATCTTAGGACTTAGAATATTGGCAGTCAATGTTATATAGTAAAAAGAACTTTGGGAAGGGCAATACATAATGGTAAAGAGATCAATTCAACAAGAAGAACTAAGTAACCTAAATATATATGCACTCAATACAGCAGCACCCAGGTTCATAAAACAAGTTTTTAGAGACCTAAAAAGAGACTTAGGTTCCCACACAACAATAGTGGGAGACTTTAACACACTATTGCCAATATTAGACAGATAATTGAGACAGAAAATTAACAAGGATATTTAGGACTTGACCTCAGCCCTGGATCAAGTGGACCTGATACAGATCTACAGAACTCTCCACCCAAAAACTACAGAATATACGTTCTTCTTATCAACACATGGCACTTACTCTAAAATCAATCACATAAGTGGAAGTAAAACACTCCTCAGCAAATGCAAAAGAACTGAAATCACAACTAACAGTTTCTCAGACCACAGCACAATCAAATTAGAACTCAGGATTAAGAAACTTACTCAAAACCACACAACTACATGGAAATGGAACAACCTACTCCTGAATGACTCCTGGGTAAATAATGAAATTAAGGCAGAAATCAATAAGTTCTTTGAAACCAATGAGAGCAAAGAGACAACATACTGGAATATCTGGTATACAGCTAAAGCAGTGTTAAGAGGGAAATTAATAGAACTAACTGCCCACATCAAAAAGCTAGAAAGATCTCAAACTGACACCCTGATGTTACAACTAAAATAACTAGGGAACCAAGAGCAAGCAAACTTCAAAGCTAGCAGAAGACAAGAAGTAACCAAGATCAGAGTGGAACTGAAGGAGAGAGTGACACAAAAATCTTTCAAAAATCAATGAAGCCAGGAGCTAGTTTTTTTGAAAAAATTAATAAAATAGACTTCTAGCTAGACTAATAAAGAAGAAAAAAGAGAATAATCAAACAGACACAATAAAAAGTGATACAGGGGATATCACCACGGACCCCACAGAAATGCAAACAAACATCAGATAATACTATGAACGCTTCTGTGCAAATAAACTAGAAAATCTAGAAGAAATAGATAAATTGCTGGATACATACACCCTCCCAAGGCTGAACCAGAAAGAAATTGAATCCCTGAATAGACCAATAATAACTTCTGAAATTCAGACAGTAATAAATAGCCTGCCAACCATAAAAAGCCCAGGACCAGAGAGATTTACAGCTGAATTCTACCAGAGTTACAAAGAGGAGCTGGTACCATTTTTTCTGAAACTATTCCAAAAAATTGAAAAGGAGGGACTTCTCTCTAACTCACTTTATGAGGCCAGCATCATCCTGATACCAAAACCTGACAGAGACACACACACAAAAGAAAACTTCAGACAAATATCCCTGATGAACATTGATGCAAAAATCCTCGATAAAATACTTGCAAACTGAATCCAGCAGCACATCAAAAAGCGTATTCACCGTGATAAAGTCGGCTTCATCCCCAGGACACAAGGCTGTTTCAACACACACAAATCAATAGAGAACTAAAGACAAAAACCGCATGATTATCTCAACAGATTCAGGAAAGATCTTTGATAAAATTCAACATCCCTTCAAGTTAAAAACTCTCAATAATCTAGGTGTTGACAGAACATTCCTCAAAATATTAAGAGCCATTTATGACAAATCCACAGCCAGTATCATATTGAATGGGCAAAAGCTGGAAGCATTCCCCTTGAAAACTGGCACAAGACAAGGATGTCGTCTCTCACCACTCCACCACATAGTATTGGAAGTTCTGGCAAGGGCAATCAGGCAAGAGAAAGAAATAAAATGTATTCAAATAGGAAGGGAGGAAGTCAAATGGTCTCTGTTTGCAGATGACATTATGCTACATCTAAAACCCCATAGTCTCAGCCCAGAAGCTTCTTAAGCTGATAAGCAAATTCAGCAAATTTCAGGATACAAAATTAATGTGCCAAAATCACAAGCATCCCTATACACCAACAATAGACAAGCAGAAAGTCAGATCTTGAATGAACTCCCATTCACAATTGCTGCAAAGAGAATGAAATACCTAGGAATACAGCTAACAAGAGAAGTGAAGGATCTCTGCAAGGAGAACTACAAACTACTTCTCAAAGACATCAGAGAGGACACAAATGGAAGAACATTCCATTCTCATGGATAGGAAGAATCAATATCATGAAAATGGCCATAGTTTCCAAAAGAATTTGTAGATTCAATGCTATTTCCATTAAACTACCATTGACATTCTTCACAGAATTAGAAAAAAACTACTTTAAAATTCTTGTGGGACCAAAAAAGAGCCCATATAGGCAAGACAACCGTAAACAAAAAGAAAAAAGCTGGAGGCATCATGCTATTTGACTTCAAATTATCCTATGAGGCTACAGTAACCAAAACAGCGTGGTACTGGCACAAAAACAGACACATAGACCAATGGAACAGAATAGAGAACTCAGAAAGAAGACTGCACATCTACGACCATCTGATCTTCAACAAACCTGACAAAAACAAGCAATGGGGAAAGGATTCTCTATTTAATAAGTGGTGCTGGGAAAACTGGCTAGCCATATACAGAAAATTGAAACTGGACTCCTTCCATACAACTTATACAAAAATTGACTTAAGATGGATTAAAGACTTAAATGTAAAATCCAAATTTGTAAAAATCCTAGAAGTAAATCTAGGCAATACAATTCGGGACATAGGCATGGAGAAAATTTCATTATGAAAACATCAAAAGCAATTGCGACAAAAGCAAAAATTGACACATTGGATATAATTACACTAAAGAGCTCAGCAAATGGGATCTAATTAAACTAAAGAGCCCAACAAAAGAAACTATCATCAGAGTGAACAGACAGTCTACAGAATGGGAGAAAATTTTTGCAATCTCTTCATCTGAATAAGATCTAATATCTGGGATCTACAAGGACTTTAAACAAATTTACAAGAAAAAAACACAATAAAAACACAACTCCATTAAAAAGTGAGCAAAGGACTTGAATAGACACTTCTCAAAATAAGACATTGATGCAGCCCACAAACATTGAAAAGAAGTGCAACATCACAGATCATTAGAAAAATGCAAAACAAAACTGCAGTAAGATACCATCTCACACCAGTCAGAATGGTGATTATTAAAAAGTCAAGAAACAACAGCTATTGGCAAGGCTGTGGAGAAATAGGAATGCTTTTACACTGTTGGTGGGAGTGTAAATTAGTTCAACTATTGTGGAAGACAGTGTGGCAATTTCTCAAAGACCTAGAACCAGAAATACCATTTGACCCAGCAATCCCATTACTGGGTACATACCGAGAAGAATATAAATTATTCTATTATAAAGATACATGCACATTTATGCTCATTGCAGCACTATTCATAATAGCAAAGGCATGGAATCAACCCAAATGCCCATTGATGATAGACTGGATAAAGAAAATGTGGTACATATATACCATGGAATACTGTACAGCCATAAAAAGGAATGAATTAATGTCCTTTGCAGGGGCATGGATGGAGCTGGAAGCCATTGCCGTCAGCAAACTAACACAAAAACAGAAAACCAAACACTGCATGTTCTCAGTTATAAATGGGAGCTGAAAAATGAGAACACATGGACACAGGGAGGGGAACAACACACACTGTGGCCTGTTGGGGGATAGTGGGAGGAAGAGCATCAGTATAAATAGCTAATGCATGTGGGGCTTAATACCTAGGTTATGGGTTGATAGGTGCAGCAAACCACCATGGCACATGTTTACCTATATACTAAACCTGCATGCCATGCACCTGTATCCTATAAGAAAATAACATAAAATAATAAAATAAAATAAAATAAAATAAATAGAACTTTGGATATTGAGTCAAAAGACCTGGGTTTGAATCCTGGCTCTATTATTTTCTTTCATTAATTTATTTCTTTATTCAGTAAACATTAAGTTAGCAACTACTATCTACCAGACACTTTTCAAAAGGCTGAGAAGAAATAATAAACAAATTGAAAACTTCTTCTCTAAAACAGGCTTATATTCTAGTTGCTTTACATGTCTAGAGAAGAGAGAAAGAGTACATATAATTATAAGTAAATTAAATATAAGTAAGTAAATAAATTAAATAGTGTTATTTCAAATTATAAGTACTATGAAGAAAATGAAAGGAGTTATGAGATAGCCACTGACTTGGGCCAAGGGTGTACAGCTGCTATGTAATAAGGTGGTTAGGAAAGGAGGTGACATTGGATCTGAATAAGGAAGAACCACCTATACAAATGAAGAATTCCAGTCAGAGGGGCAAACAGATAGCTCTTTTATCTC
This sequence comes from Pan paniscus, assembly GCF_029289425.2. Taxonomy (NCBI): domain Eukaryota; kingdom Metazoa; phylum Chordata; class Mammalia; order Primates; family Hominidae; genus Pan; species Pan paniscus. The sequence continues at coordinate 155,071,091 of NC_073249.2, forward strand.
AGATAAGGAACTTGAGTTTTCTGTGCCTGAATTCCTTTATTAATAAATTATGATAATATTCCCTCAAGAGTTGCTATAAAAATAAATAATATGTGGCACAATACCCAGGAAATAGTAAGAAATCATTAAAATAGGATTTGCTTTTAATATTTCGTCATGGAGATGGTTACAGTTCCCCGAAGGATTTAGGAGGTAAATATAATCCACCTTTTGTGCAGACTCCTTCAGTTAAAACACCTAAAGTTCTAATGAAGATGTTTCACAGAGCCTACGGCAGAATCTTTTGGCATTATGTCTATTGTTAAAAACCACCAGAATGTCAAGACAAATTTTCAAGAATACCTGTTTTATGGAAAAGCAAATTTGAGAAATATATACCTTAACAAACAAGGATTAACAGATCCATTAGTCCATTCTTGCGCTGCTATAAAGAAATGCTTGAAACTGGGTAATTTATAAAGAAAAGAGGTTTAATTGGCTCACAGTTCCACAGGCTGTACAGGAAGCATGGCTGGGGAGGCCTCAGGAAACTTACCATCATGGTGGAAGGCAAAGAGGAAGCAGGCACATTTTCCATGGCTGGAGCAGGAGGAAGAGAGAGAAGGGAGAGGAGCTACACACTTTTAAACAACCAGATCTCCTGAGTACTCACTGAGTATCATGAGAACAGCAAGGGGGAAATCCGCCCCCATGATCCAGTCACCTTCCACCAAGCTTCTCCTCCAACACTGGGGATTATAATTCGACATGAGGTTAGAGCGGAGATAGGAATCCAAACCATATCAATAAATTTGACAAATCTTAAACAATATTGCTCTTTCAGTAAACTCATTAAAAAGCTTTTAATGTGTTTCCATATTGTATATTTGATATGGTATTACAGTATTAATACTCTTTCAGTTCTATTCATGGTTATGATTAGATTATCTGACTGGAAAATTACAAGATTTACTATAAGCTTAGTGGCTCAAATGAATACTGCAGATCCTGGAAGGGAGGCACACCATACTGTCAATTCCATTCTCTGTGTAAAAGAAAAACCATGATTTCAAAAATGTCATTACTGTATAATTAGACACTTTTTTAATAATTTGAAATGAATAGGAAAACAGCCATTAGGTCCTAGAACACAAAGGAAAGCTTAACCAAAGCATAGGTTAAGGGTAGCTTAACCTCTGCCTTACCCCAAAGCTGCTCTGCTGTCTGTCATTGCTAGTTAATCTAGAGTGCAGATTGTGCACCGAAGATTGCTAGCTTGAATAAATGATAATATATTATTTCCTCAAACATGAGCAGCTTATGGTTCATAACCAACTTCATCTGGATCAACCATTGCAGTTCACTGATAATAAAAATCTTTTGAAAATCTTTTAAGAGACAATTACCATTTGTCTGTGATGGTTTTAGTTTCCCTTCATGCAAAACTTTTACGTTTTTTCCTTGACTTGCTTAAAGCAATTTGTCTGTTAGGATCACAGGTTGGTAAGACTTTCAGAAATCATGTATTAAATTTATGTACTTGTAACCAAGTGACACTGGAGTCACTTTAGAATGTTGAGCATGTGAATTACTACGTGTGTGTGCACGCACACATACACACACATACACACACACACACACATTGGACATGTTAGCTTCATTTTGTCAGGAAGTTATATGTCATATATAATAATACTATGAACTCAGAGAATAGTTAGTAGAGACATTCTTATTTATTTAATTGTTTACTTTTATTCATTATTGCTATGGATATCTTTGAAAAAGTGAAGGATTTTTAGATTGTGGTTGTTTAATTAGTCCTTTTTGATCATTTGTACTCATTACTTTGCAAAAACTTGAAGGGCATACTTGGTTTACTTTTATTACCCCAATGCCTAATACAAAGCCTAAGAAATAGATGACACACAAGAAATAATTTGTGAATAAATGATTATGGCAACTTAGCTTACTGTTGCTTCACCATGTGGGTGGCACTTAAATCACTCTTTGAAAAGCAAGATAAATGACATAGCTAGCTGAATTTCCACGGAAGTAAATTTCTAAAGATGAGACCAAGGCCTATTATATCTGTTTACTTAACTGCCTTGTGTAATGACGTTGGGAGGAGTGTGATGATGCAGGTTAATAAAAAACTCAGGGAAGCACCACTTTCCACAAGGGCACACACTCTTTTGCAACACGAATAAATTGGAAACAATGAATGGAGGGATAGCCATTTTTCTTTTCTGTGTATCCATCACTTATCAGTGCCCCCCCGTACTGCTTTTCACACATGGAGATATGTATGTTTAATAAGCAATAGGTAAAGCTCTTTAAAAGGATGCTTCTCAATCACAATGCAACTAAGGATCTAATCATGTAAATGGAAAAATAAAACCACATACACACACTCCTATTAGGTTTTACTAGCCAGTGATGAATTGGCATATGTAGAAAACAAGTTACAGATAGAGAGGTGTTGTTAGTGTCATTTATGTTTGCTTTGAGCTATGTTGGTATGCATTGATTTAGAAGTTTTAGATAGTTTACTCTAAGAGGAGGAAAATCACATATTCTTTTTTGGGTGTCTACCACTGTGAAAAAAAAGTCTCATTTTCTATTGTTCTTTTTTTTCTGAAATAAGAATATGTAACAAGGAGTTGGGGGAAGATATTATGCAACAAATCCTATTCATTTTCATGTTACTGCTTTTAGAAGTTCAGAACTAGTATTACCTTGGATTGCAGAGCAGGTGAAGTACATTCTTTTGTTTATTCAAAAATCATGCAGCTACAGTAAAAAGTATAATAAAGGCTCTTTTGAGCTACATGTGTGGAATATACTTGTAGGCCTGAACCAGCTGTGTGACTGACAGGCTCCCTAACCTCTCTTCTCAGGCTTACTTCATCTGTAAAACAGGGAAAATATTTACCTGGCATAATAACTGTGAGAAATAAATAATATATTTAAATCACATTTAGCACTCAAATATATTTGTTTTCATCTCCACCGTCTATACCTATAGGAGGGCGAGGGACTATTTTGAGTTATTTCAAACAGAATCTAAAAAATCCATAGTAGATACTGAAGAATTTAAAGTGATAGTGAAATTCATAAAGTTTGAAAAATCATGAAACATTTATTTCTTCTCTTTTGATTGGATTCAGTTCCTCATTTTTAAAGTGATTTCAGAGTGATTTTCCCTCTTAAGAGTTACAACTTTTTGGTGTTTGGTGGTGGTGATCTTACTGGCATGTTTTGCTTTTTCTTGCAAAAAGTTGTATGATATCATGTGCCATTTTATACATTATGGAACAATAACTTTTCTTATTTTCCTCTCATTTCAGTTATTTACTGTTTGACATAAATAAATGATATTTTAAAATTCTTTTAAAGGATACAATATGTGTATATGTATAAGAATTAGATAGTAGATATTTTCTTGGAGAGTGGAACAAATTATAATATATGACCAATCTCCTTTTTATGCATTTTTATATTTATGAAAACAGAAGTAAATAAAAAAGAATGTGCTTAGAAATCTCAGAGCTTTTTTGGTGATGATACTCACTGTTTCCCTCTCAGTTGCAGATGAGCTTTTGTAGTGTGCAAGTTACTCAGGTAGGAAGTAAGAATAAACTTTCGTAAGAAACTGCTTACTGGATTTGTCCCCCCCAAATTTTGGGTTGAAATGTTGATTTTTAAAAAATTTGAAATGGCTTGTTATCTTAGAATTTGTAAATGCAGAAAAAGCATAAAGTGAGGCTAAATCCAAATAAAATAAAAAATCAGAGCATTGTGTGCAGCTAAATTAAGCATGAACAATTTCCATTAACCTCAATTCCTCTTCAAGAGGAATTCATTAAATCATTAGATTTGGAATGTAGTATCACTTTCTACTATTTCTATTTTTGGCCATTGCAACTTCTATCTGTATACACTTTTGATCAGTCTTTTCACAGGGTGTTTTATTGTTATTTTTTATTGTTCTTTATTTGATTGACTTCTCTTTTATCTATTACATAAAATGCTTAATTTCTCTGTCCATAAATGTTTGAAGTTTGCATTTTAAGTTGTAAGTCTTTTTAGCCATATTTCAGTGCTTTATTGCACAGAAACAATATGAAATGCTTTCTAATTACTCTTAAAATGTCCCATACAGTATTTATTTTAAAAATAGATCGACATAGCCAGGTGCGGTGGCTCACACCTGTAATCCCAGCACTTTGGGAGGCCAAGGCTGGCAGATCATGAGATCAGGAGATTGAGACCATCCTGGCTAACACGGTGAAACCCTATCTCTACTAAAAATACAAAAAAAAATTAGCCGGGCATTGTGGCAGGCGCCTGTAGTCCCAGCTACTTGGGAGGCTGAGGCAGGAGAATGGTGTGAACCCAGAAGGTGGGGCTTGCGGTAAGTGGAGATCACGCCACTGCACTCCAGCCTGGGCAAGAGAGTGAGACTCCATCTCAAAAAAAAAAAAAAAAAAAACAAACAGATCGACATGTTTGTGCAGTACTTAAGTTTGTGTGGTATGCTAGGATGTAGGATGGGGATTAAAAGTTATTAGTGCCAAAAGACAATTTCATTTCAGATAAGTCTGAGGCCTTATCTGACATGTACTGGTTTCAACACTTGGGGAGATTAACTACCCACTTTTTAAATTTTTATTAGAATAAGATTATTGCCTTATAGGGCCATTGTGAGTATTTGATGGAATAATGTATACAAATAGCTTACCACAGTTTTGGGAAAATAATAATTTCTTCATTAGTATGAAGTTTTGCCTATATTATAACAATTTCCTGAACCAGTTTATGGCACTGACATCAGGAACCTGTAGGTAAAGAAAGAAAAGTACATGCTAGATTTTTTTTTTTTTTACAATAGTGGGTAGGAGGAATTTTCAAAAGGATTTTGAGTTGAAATTATTTCTTACTTTTTATAGACCTACACACTCATTTGATACTTTTTTATATTACAGTATTAAAAATCCTTGTTATCATAGGGCTTTACACTTTAACCATTTTAAGTCCTAAATCATAGGGATTCCAACTACAGTATGAAAGACAGAACTTTAAGATGATTGTAAAAATTCACATGGTGCTTAACTTCAGGAGCTAGAATTTTAAATATTTTATAGTATATTTTCTTAAAAAATTTAATATAACTTTAATATATCTTCTTGGCCAGACCAAATCAACAGTTGATTAAAAAGGTATTGGTCAGGGAACTAACCTGTCCAATGGAAAAAGCAAAGGTTTTGTTTATTGTGACATGGTTTTTCATAATACACTTTGTATTTATTGCCCACTGCAATATTCAGATTCTTGAGTTAGATATTACTTAATTTTAGAAATAATAATGGAAATTTCTTGGTAAATTTGTGGCAGATGTTTTGCACACACTGAATTTTAAGAAAGTTAATAGATTGAAATCCTTACTTCATACTGAGATTATTTTCAATCATTTTTATTTGAATAATGAGAACTTAAGCAGTTTGCAAAAGCAAATTTGCCATAGTCATTATTTTTTCATTAACCACTTAATTTCTGTTTGCTTTTCTTATGCCTATTACTGAGAACATGAATAAAAATTTGCTATTCAAATAAACCAGGTGCACATGCATTTCAATTCTTTGCTATTTTACATTACAGCAGGCAAGTAGTTAAGCATTTAACAAAAGAAATAAGAGAAATTGTAAATATTGTTTGCAAACTGTAATGAGCTTGCAATGAAATATCTAGCTAAATACAACATTCCAATTATCTCTAAAATTATGTTGGTGTGTTACTATCCTTGAAAGTGATATTCAAAAATGGTGCAAAGACATCTCTGTGATATCGGGCGAAATTCAGCCCCGATATTTCACGTAGGTTCTTATCTATTTTCCCTAAGTGTCGGCTGGTCTGAGAAATAAAGGGAAAGAGTACAAAAGAGAGAAATTTTAAAGCTGGGTGTCCGGGGGAGACATCACATGTTGGCAGGTTCCGTGATGCCCCCTGAGCCGTAAAACCAGCAAGTTTTTATTAGTGATTTCAAAAGGGGAGGGAGTGTACAAATAGGGTGTAGGTCACAGAGATCACATGCTTCACAAGGTAATAAGATATCACAAGGTAAATGGAGGCAGGGCAAGATCACAGGACCACAGGACGGGGTGAAATTAAAATTGCTAATGAAGTTTCGGGCACGCTTTGTCATTGATAACATCTTATCAGCAGACAGGGTTTGAGAGCAGACAACCGGTCTGACCAAAATTTATTAGGCGGGAATTTCCTCTTCCTAATAAGCCTGGGAGCGCTAAGGGAGACTGGGGCTTATTTCGTCCCTACAGCTGTGACTGTAAAAGACAGCCGCCCCCAAAGCAGCCATTTTAGAGGCCTACCCTCAGGGATGCATTCTCCTTCTCAGGGATGTTCCTTGCTGAGAAAAAGAATTCAGCGATATTTCTCCCATTTGCTTTTGAAAGAAGAGAAATATGGCTGTGTTCCACCTGGCTCACCGGCAGTCAGAGTTTAAGGTTATCTCTCTTGTTCCCTTATCATTGCTGTTATCCTGTTCTTTTTTCAAGGTGCCCAGATTTCATATTGTTCAAACACACATGCTCTACAAACAATTTGTGCAGTTAATGCAATCATCACAGGGTCCTGAGGCGACATACATCCTCCTCAGTTTACAAAGATGATGGGATTAAGAGATTAAAGTAAAGACAGGCATAGGAAATCACAAGGGTATTGACTGGGGAAGTGAGACGTGTCCATGAAATCTTCACAATTTATGTTCAGAGATTGCAGTAAAGACAGGCATAAGAAATTATAAAAGTATTAATTTGGGGAACTAATAAATGTCCATGAAATCTTCACAATTTATGTTCTTCTGCCATGGCTTCAGCCAGTTCCTCCATTCGGGGTCCCTGACTTCCCACAACACTGTGATTCCACATGTGAACCTAAACTGGCTGGTGTCTACGTATGCAGTCTGTACTTACACTGTGCTATGAGGCCAGCTACTGGACCATGGCCAGCAGATCCCTTAGAACTGCACTGCATGCATGACATCTGTTCTTACTAATTAATTCACCTTGCAACATTCACATTAGTTGGGAAGCTTGGCAACAGGACCTGTTATTGCTGTTTATTATCAACTTTATAAAACATGAAAAAACAAACACAGCCGAAGATAACTGTCATATTCCTAGCAATCATCTCCAAATATTACATAGAATACCAACTTTATATAAATATCAGAAATGAAATGGTAGGGTTGTATACTAGACTCCTGATTCCTCTCCCTGTTATCAACCTTGATTTATTATTTTGTTATTATTCTATTCATATTTAATAAAAATATTTAATGAAAGTATTAAATATTTTATATTTACCATATAGGCCTTAGAAGTACAAATATGAAGGTCATTATTCTTTGACTAGCAGAGAAGAAAATATAAATACATTTCCACTAATTTAACCAATGCTTATTAAACATTTATTATCTGACAGAATCTATTCTAGGCACTGAAGTGAACAGTGACCAAGATCAACAAAAATTTCTATTCAAGGAACTTTGGTTTTAGTAAGAAGGGACAAGAAATAAAACATATAAGTAATTTATGTAATACGTCAGAAGGTGGTATGTTCTATGAAGACTTCTTTTTATCAAGGAAGGTAGAAAGGTAAAATTTGTAAACAGAATGTTCAAGGAAATAATTTTTGACAAGGTTATATTTGGACAAATAATTAAAAGAAGTACAAGGAAAAAGCTATGCATATATCTGAAGGGAGAGTCCAGATAAATGAAACCACAAGTTATAGCCCCTGAGCCACGGAAATGTCAGAGAGCAAGGAACCAATGGAGCTGGTAGAAAAATAGTAATAGATTATATTGGAAAAGCAACAGGATGTAGAGAGGAAGGTCACTGTTAGCCATTGGACAGACTATACCCCTGGCTCTGAGTGTGATGGTATATTATTCTGCTTGAGCTATCATAACAGAATACCAAAGACTGAGTGACTTAACTAAAGATAGTTATTTTTATAGGACTTCATGATCAAGGTGCTATTAGTGATGGTTTCTGGTGGTATCTTTCTTCCTGACTCATATATAGCCACATTCTGGTTGTGTCCTCACATGGCCATTTTTTGGTGTGTATGCAGAAAGAAAGAGAGCTCTGATGTCTCTGCCTCTTACTATAAGGACATCAGTCATATTAGATTAGGGGCCAACCAAGATGACCTCATTTAACGTTAGTTACCTCCTTAAAGGCCCTGTCTACAAACCCTTAAACTCACATTGGAGGTTAGGATTTCAACATATAAATTTGGGGTAACACAATTTGGCCTATAAAATTCTCACCTCTGCCCCATTTCCCCAAATTCATGTCCTCACTTACAATACATTCACCACATGCTAAGAGCACCAAAAGTCTTAACCCATTTTGGCATAAATTTCAACTCCAAAGTCTCATCTAAATATCATCTAAATAGAATACAGGTGAGTCAAGAGGTATGCCTCTTCCTGAGGCAAAGTTCCTTGCCAGCTATTAACCTGTGAAACAAGACTTGTTATGAGTGTTAAAATTACAACAGTGGATTGAAATAAGATAAACATTCCCATTCCAAGAGAGAGAAATCAGAAAGAAGAAAGACATGATGAGTCCCAAGCCATTCTAAAACCTATCAAGGCATTTTATTAGATCTTAAGGCTTAAGAATATTCCTCTTTGGCCAGATGCTCTGCTCTCCAGGCCCAATAAGGCAGCGGCATCACCTCCATAGCCTTAAGCATTATCCTGCCCCTGACTCTTTAAGGGGCAGTTTGGCTACTGAAATCTAGGGGGTGGCCCCACCCTCTCTGAGAAGTAAATAATCTGCCTTCCTGGGCATGCATGCTCTGGGCCTATGGTGCAAGTGGGAGCTCTGATGATGTCTGAATTACCTTCAAGGTCATACTTTCTTTTTTTGTAGGATAAAGCATGATCACGTATGAATAGCTCTATTTTCCTGTGCTGGCCACTGGAGACATAGCTGATTAAATCCATGGGCAATCTCTTTATGGAGTACTTGTTCAGCCGTATCTTTGTTGTCCCTTCCAGAACACACTTTCTCATTTTTTTGCAGTATGTATAAACTGATAATTCTCTAAATCTTTAAGTTCTGTTTTTTTTTCTGTTAATAATTTCTTCTTCTCTTTATTTCTCTCCTTTCTCATTTTATCTTAAGCAGTAAGGAAAACCCAAGCTGCACCTTCAACACTTGGCTTAGAAATCTTTTCAGCTAAATATCTAAGTTTATTATTTTTAAGCTCTACCTTCCACAGATCACTAGAACACAATTCAGCCAAGTATTTGCCACTTCATAGCATGAACAGTTTTTCTTTCAGTCTCTGATAACATGTTCCTCATTTTCAGCTGAGACCCTACCAGAGCACCTTTAGTGTTCATATTTCTACTAACATTACGGTAACGATATATATGTTCTCTAAAACAATAATAGCTTGCACTACTGTCTTCCTCTTTTCTTTCAGAACCCTCATCAGTATCACCTTTAATGTCCTTATTTCTGCTAACAACAGAATGCAGTACATAACAGATAAGAAACTATTGGAGTGTTTGGGTGAAATGCAATGCAATCTGATTGATTTTATTAGAATTACTATGACTTCTGTGTTGAGAACTGATTGCCTGGGACATGGACAATAGCAGATGAAGTTAAGAGGCTCTAAAGTTAGAGGCAAATAGATTTTCTGATAATATATGTGGAGTGTGAGAATAAGAGGGAAACCAAGGGTGATTTCAAGGATTTTGGTTTGAGCAAATTGGAAAAACTAGTTATGATTAACTGAGATAAGAAAGGCTGGCATGATAGATAGTTTGAGTGGAAATAACAAGAGTTTTCATTAGACATGTTGAGATATGTACTAGACAACCATGTGAAGATACTGAACAGAGAATTGTACATCTAATCTTGAACCCAAGGGAAAGAAATGAGGGAGATCTGTGTCTACAATTCAGGGAAGAGTTCTTGACTTTTTAGTTGGTATTTCAAACCATAAAATGTGATGGACTCACTAAAGCAGTAATGTAGGTAAAAGGAGGTCCAACAATCTATGCTTGAGATGCTCTAACATCAGGAGACTAGTGAGATAGGAGGAAAAAACCATCAGAGCTGACTGGCAAAAAGAGGCCAGTAAAGGTTAGTAGAAAACCAGGAGAGTGTGATGTCCAGAAAAGCAGAGAAAATGTTTCAAGGGGAACAAAGTGATCAATTATTCTAAACGTTGAGTAATATACTAAGTAAGATGAGAGCTGAGAACCTGTCACTGGGTTAAGTAATGTGCATCATTGTAGGGTGGTAGGAAAGAAGGTAGTTGCAGGGAAGTAGTAGTGGTGAAAGTGTAATTAGAAAGAAATCAAGAGAAAATTATATGATGACTACAAACACTATTTTGAGGCATTTTATTGTAAAATGAGGCAGTAAACAGAAAAGATTGCTCAAGAGGTTTTTTGTTGTTTTTCTGTTTCTGTTTATTTTTTCTTAAAGATTGAGGAACTATAACACATGCTATGGGAATGATCTAATTAAGGTAAAACACTGGATGATGTGGGAGAGAATGGGAGGATTAGTGAAATGAAGCCCTCGAGTAGTTAAAGTGAATGGACTTAGTGCTCAAGTGGAGGGATGAGGCTGGATGGGAACACAGTCCTCTCTTAACAAAGAAGGCAAAGCATAAGCGCACAGAGGCTACCATGTGGAAAGAAAGCAAATAATTTTGATTGAAAGTGGAATATGAGGACATGAACAGTATGTTACAGGGATAAGGAAAAGGGATAGGGAGAGGGACAAACTAGGATTTTTGAGGACCTACAGTATGTCAGGAATTTTGCAAATAATAAACTTAAGAACTAAAACCATACAAACCCTAGAGGAAAACCTAGGCAATACCATTCAGGACATAGGCATGGGCAAAGACTTCATGATCGAAACACCAATAGCAGTGGCAACAAAAGCCAAAATTGACAAATGGGAGCTAATTAAACTAAAGAGCTTCTGTACAGCAAAAGAAACTATCATGAGAGTGAACAGACAACCTAAAGAATGGGAGAAAAATTCTGCAATCTATCCATCTGACAAAGGGCTAATATCCAGAATCTGCAGAGAACTTAAACAAATTTACAAGAAAAAAACAAACAATCCCATCAAAAGTGGGCAAAGGGTATGAACAGACACTTCTCAAAAGAAGACATTTATGCAGCCAACAAACATATGAAAAAAGCTCATCATCACTGGTCGTTAGAGAAATGCAAATCAAAACCACAATGGGGTACCATCTCACGCCAATTACAATGGCGATCATTAAAAAGTCAGGAAACAGCCGGGTGCAGTGGCTCACACATGTAATCCCAGCGCTTTGGGAAGCCAAGGTAGGCAGATCACGAGGACAGGAGATCGAGACCATTCTGGCTAATACGGTGAAACCCCGTCTCTACTAAAAATACAAAAAATTAGCCAGGAATGGTGGCATGCTCCTGTAGTCCCAGCTACTCAGGAGGCTGAGGCAAGAGAATTGCTTGAACCCAGGATGCGGAGGTTGCAGTGAGCCAAGATCGTGCCTCTGCACTCCAGCCTGGGTGACAGAGCCAGACTCCATCTCAAAAAAAAAAAAAAAAGTCAGGAGACAACAGATGCTGGAGAGGATGTAGAGAAATAAGAACACTTTTATACTGTTGGTGGGAGTGTAAGTTTTTTCAACCATTGTGGAAGGCAGTGTGGCAATTTCTCAAGGATCTAGAACCAGAAATACCATTTGATCCAGCAATCCCATTACTGGGTATATACCCAAAGGATTATAAATCATTCCACCAAAAAGACACATGCTCACCTATGTTTACTGTAACACTATTCACACTAGCAAAGACTTGGAACCAACCCAAATGCCCAACAATGTTAGACTGGATAAAGAAAATGTGGCACGTATACACCATGAAATATTATTTAGCCATAAAAAAGAATGAGTTCATGTCCTTTGCAGGAACATGGATGAAGCTGGAAACCATCATTCTCAGCAAACTAATACAGGAACAGAAAACCAAACACCGTGTGGTCTCCCTCATAAGTGGGAGTTGAACAATGAGAATACATGGACACAGGGAGGTGAATATCACACACTGGGGCCTGTCAGGGGGTGGAGTGCTAGGGGAGGGATAGCATTAGTAGAACTACCTAATGTAGATGACGGGTTGATGGGTGCAGCAAACTACCATGGCACATGTATACCTATGTAATAAACCTGCATGTTCTGCACATGTATCCCAGAACTTAGTATAATAAAAAAAAAAACACCATTCAATACAAGATCTTTTCCCCTACCCTCAAAAGGCTCAAGGCTCACAGTCTAAAAAGGCAGATAAGTGAGGATATAATTTTAATAATGCAGAGTGATAACTGTCTTAATATAGTACCTTCGGCTACTTATATAAACTGTTTACACCCCAGTCTTTGAATGCATTCATAGGTGCACTCACAAAATAGGGGATTAAAGGGATTATTGGGGTAAGGTATCAACACTCTTACTCAGCTCTGTGAGGAGGTAAGGTTTCTCCATGCAATATGTTTCTCCTCAATCCAAGATTTGTCTTATAAAGCTCTACTGTTTTTGTTTTCTGCCTGCATAGCCTTGGAGGAAAAAAAATATTAGGTTTCAGACTCAGATCAGCTCAGTTTGAATCCTAGATCTCCTAGTTAACAATTAAGTGATCTGAGCAAGTTAATGAATTAGCCTTAGTCGCCCCATCAGCAAAATAGGAGTGAAAATGTTTCACATAAATATTGTGAAGATGTAATTCTTTAATATGCATAAATACTTAGAATAGTTCTTGGTACACAGTGAAGATATAATTAATGCTAGTTATTATTTATCCTGTTCTTTTATTACATGCAATTGTAATTTTTATTTTCACCTAATGTCTTAGCTTTGTCATCTTTCTTTTTTATATACTTTCTTTGCTTACTCTTTAGTTATTTTTTTATATTTAACCTCTGTACCTTTTATTTCTCAGTTAAGAGGATATTCACTGTGAACTTTCTCCTGAAGACTTTTTCTGTATTTTTTTCAGTTGCTGTTTGTCTTTAGGCTAAATGTAGGGACTCTCTGCTCCACCGAGTCTGATATTACTCTCTAAATGGTCTGGATCAGTGATACTCTTGAAAAGCCAGTCATAGCTTCAGGGGGCTGGCTTCTCTACAGCACGTTCTCTCACCTGGCTGTGCTCTGTTTATCTTGTATGAGGAGAGAGTATCCGGTCTGGAAGGGTAAGAATATTTGGCTCTTTGTGTCCTTTAATATCTGTCATCTATTGGCCAATGTTAAAGAATCATAAATGTTTTCAATGGCAAGGAATGATACCTATGACAAAAACATACAGATTTTATACTTGAGTACTTTCTGCAACTAGATACTACAGTGATGCAGGTTAAACAATATAAACTCTGTTTTTTCTAAAGATATTCGATAAAAATGATCTGCACAAATAGAAAATTTATGACTAAGTTAATGGTGCAGTCTTCCTAACCATGGAAGAGGAGTCAGTGCTCAGAGAATGTTATTTAGAAGGAAACAAAGACAACTAAATAAATTAATGTATAATGTATACATTATTCAGAGCCATTCTGAAACTTAAAAAAAGAAAACAGGAAAGACTGCTTAAGCTCTTCAATCCAACAGCATTTAATGTTAGTTCTATAAAGCCTACATTTATCAAATACATAATTTATGTCAGGTAATGTTCTATTTCTGTACATTTATTATCTTATACATTCTCCTCTAAATCACTATGATGTATTTTCTCTAATTATCCAAATTTTACAGAAGGAAATAGAGGATCATAAAATTTAAGTCACTTGTTCAATGTTAAACAAATAGTAAGCACCAGAGTTTCAAGGCAGCCTAACTCCAAATTCTGTGGCCTTAGATTTCACATTGGATATTTTCATTTTGAATCTTCTTACCATGACTCAATAGCTTAGATCCTTGTGAGCAAGCAGCATGTTTAATATACTAAATACAAGATTTAGTGAAACACAGTATTGGGTTGAGACCCAGTCTTGCCGCTTATGATCAGTTTGGTCTGAGATTTTTCTTCTCTTAGAATTAGGTTAATAATTCCTAATTCATAGCATGACTGTGTGGTACTGCGAGGCACATTACTAAATGAGGTAATGGATATAAAGTATGTAGCACAGTGTTTCACACATATTAAGTATTCGAGAAATATTTCCTGCTCTCCTTTGGCATTCCCATCTGTCTTTCTGCAAGCAATACTAGCTTGTCTGAAGTCCTTCTCCTCTTTAATGATACAAATCCTGTCTCTCACCATCTGCAAATATTTAATGAGTTTCAATTATGTAAATATGTGCTGTAAAAATGACCAACCCATAGACCCTACCGTTAAGCCCCTAGTAATCTTTATCAGGCCCCTATATAAAACCTACAACTTTTAAAAAGTCTTTCTGAGCACTCCAGGCCAAATTCCTTCTCTCAACTCCTCCGGAAGTGAATTTGTGTCCCCTTATTTGGTACTAAGCAATTTGCTTACTTCTTTTGTGATGTCTTTTTGTACATCTATACCCCTGGCTCTCTAAAGAGATTGTAAAGAAGTATGACTCCTGCCTTAAGGGAGCATAATACCTGTAGATGATAGGCATTTGCAAACTTTCTGATGGATAAAATTAAAAAGGAGTTTTTGCTGCAGAATTCACTTTGAAAAATTATTTCACTTAATTGTATGTCATTCTTCACTGTGACAAAACAAAACAAAAAACAAAACAAAACAAAAACCTTGGTCACCACAGGCTATGCCGCATCCAGCTCGCTTGAGCCTTTCTTGTAGCTTTTGATCTCACTCCATTTTTCTAGATTATTTGAATTTGATGAAAATGCACAAAATCAAAACCTGTTTCTCGATTATTTTTTCTAAAGAGAGAAATGACTTTGTCTATCACTACCTCCAAAATTACACACACACAAAACCTAGTTGATGATAGTGCTGCACATTAACAGAGTATCTTTTTCTCGAACACACCTGGACTCTTCCAGTCCAGGTATGTAAATAGGACTCATTTTGCACAGGCGGAAACATGACCCAGGCTCTGTAGTGCCTCCTGAGATGGGAGTGGAAAGTACACACAGAGGGCTTCTGTATGCTTGGAAGGAAAATTGTATGAATATGTGTGGTGGTAGAGAGGTCAGGAGATTGGATGAGAATTCAGGTCAACTGAATGTTAAAAATTAGAATATAGAACTATGTTAATATCCAGTTAGGAGAGCAACATTAGCATCAGCATTGCTGCAAAAGCTAGATTTTAATGACCATAAGGTTGACTAATCTGTGACCTACATGTACACCCAGAAATGCACCACTTCTCTGGGACCAAATGAGGCCTTTGAAATGATCCCCAAAGTTCAGCCTGGTCTACATTGTAGAAGCTCTGTATTTCACAGTATATTTTAAACAAAACACTGCTCCCTTCCTAAAGGATTGGACTTTTAGTTTCTAAATAATAATTTACAGAATTGACATATATTTTCATAAATGGTATCATAATTTCATACTGCACAATTCTTTCCCAACTGGCTTTTTGCACTCAGCATTTTATTTTTCAGAATAGTTCATATTGATACACAGGGACCCAGTTAACTCATTTTGTCTGCAGTTGAAGATTATATTATACAACCTAACATTTTATAAACACATGGTCAATTAGGATTTGTTCAGATTTTTGCTTTTAGAAACTGTATAATCTTTCATGTATTTCCTTGTGCATATATGAGATTTTCTCTAGTACAGAGATTCCATGGATAAACAATGAAATGGATCATTTGGGAAGTTCTTGAGTATAGATGGCAATTCAAGTTTTTCAGGAGTGGGGCCCATGAATTGATATATTTTGAGAACATCTCAGATGGTCCTAATGTGCATTCAATATTGAGAACCACTGCTTTAGTCCAGGGCAATGCTTCTCAAACTTTAATGTAGATATAAATTATCTACAGATCTTGTTAAGTTGCAGCTTTTTATTTAGTTAATCTGGGAGTATCTGTATTTGTAAAAAGCTCCCAGGTGATTCAGGACTACACTTTCAAATCTCTACAATTTCATTTCTAAGTATTTCCTCTAGGGCATTCAAATACTTAGAAATGAAATTGTAGTGATGTATGTGTATCTTCAGTTTTATTTGCTGTTTTCAAATTATTTGCAGATTTATATTGTTTTCAGCAGTGTATGATTTTTCATTTTCTCATCAACTTGGTATTACCTAATTTTTTAAGTGTCACCAATATTATGAATTTCAAGTTGTGACATTTTAATTTAAATTTTTCTGCCCAAAAGTGAAGGTGCACTTCTTGTCAAGTAATTCAAACAATTGGCCATTAAAGTTTCCCCTTTTTAAAATTGTGCATTCATATTCTTTATCCATTTTTCTATTAGTAGACCTTTTTTAACATTTTGACTTGTTGAAATTATTTATATATTCAGAATACTAATCTTTTGCTTGTTTGTTTAAATTCTCTGGGAATGCTTCCTGCAATGTGGCTTTATTTAAATCAGTTTATGGTATCTCACATATACCAAAGTTTACCTGTTTACATTTAAGATAGTCACATTTACCAATCTTTTTCATCTGGCTTGTGTTTTACATCTTACTCTTTTTCCAACTTCAATGCTATAAAGTAATTCTATATTATTAAAATATTTTAAAATTTTGATTTTAATATTTGGACTTTTAATCTATGCATAACTTATTTATGTACATGGCATGAGGTCCAAATTCATTTGTATTGTTTTTTTTTCCCCCACAGGGTAGCCAATTGCCTAGCACCATTGATTGAATCTTTCTACACTGATTTGTAATACTTCGCTATCATATTCAAAACCTGTGTGTGTCTGTTCTGTGAGTGCTGTGAGTTTTGTGTGTGCCAGTTTTATTCTAGGCTGTATTTTTTCCCAGCGTTTTATAATTAGCATTGAGAATTCGAAAGGATAAGTTATTCTCTTTTATTTTTCTTAGTTAGGATTGTTCTTGGCTACTCTTGGTCCTTTTCAATATGAGTGATAGGATGAATTTTTTAATTCTGTAAATAAAATGGAATTTAATGTAATTGTATCACATTTATAGATTTAAGGGGGAAAGAGTTAACATATTTTCTGTAATCCAGTTGAATTATCTTATCAATTCCAATAGTATGTATCTTCTCTTGAATATTCTACAAAGACAAGTTATCTATTAGCAATGACTTGTTTGCACCTTTGCTTTTAATACTTATCCTTTTAACTTATTTCTAAAGCTTATTGAACTGATTAGGAACTCTACTATAATGTGAAACAGAAAAAGTGGGCTTCCTTACCTTGTTTCAGTTTTAATGAAATATGCCTCACATTTCACAATTACAGATAATGAGCATTGTGAATTTTGTTGTATCTTTTTAGTCACATTTTGAAAGAAACTATCCCTAGATTGCAACTTTTTGTTATAAATTATAGTATTTTTATATAATGCATTTTCTATATCTATTGACATGATTATATATATATATATACATATCCTTAAATCTGTATTGATGTATTAAATTCATAAGCTGTTAAATAATTTCCTCATTCCTAACATAAGAACACTTGCTTAGGCAAAATTTTTATATATGTTACTGGATTCACTTGATGAATCCAATGTTGCAATTAAAAATTTTCTGTGTTTATAAGTGAAATTGCTTTTCTTGTACAGTCCTTGCCTATATTTAATGTCACATTATGTCAGTTTCATGAAATGAATTGGCAATATTTTCCTCATTTTATTTTTGTTACATTTTGTATCTTGAATCTTCTCTTGAGTAGGCTATATAGCATGAAAATTAGTTCTTTAAATATTGGTAGAGATCTTTTATAAAACTGTGTAGGCCTGTTATTTATTTGTTGCTAATAGACCATCCCAGGCCGGGCGTGGTGGCTCATGCCTGTAATCCCAGCACTTTGGGAGGCCGAGGCAGGCAGATCACAAGGTCAGGAGTTCAAGACCAGCCTGGCCAATATCGTGAAACCCCTGTCTCTACTAAAAATACAAAAAAAAAAAAAAAAATATATATATATATATATATATATTAGCCGGGTGTGGTGGCGGGCGCCTGTTGTCCCAGCTACTCAGGAGCCTGAGGTAGGAGAATCGCTTGAACCTGGGAGGCGGAGGTTTCAGTGAGCCAAGATCGTGCCACTGCACTCCAGCCTGGGCGACAGAGCGAGACTCCATCTAAAAAAAAAAAAAAAAAAAAAAGAACATCCCAATCAATTGTTCCTACAGGCAGCCCATATTCTCTAGAGACTAGTTCTATTCTACTTTGCATTTATGTCATCTTCAATATGTGATTTCCAATTTCTAAGAAAACAGCAAGGAGGATCACTCCTGGGAGGTTTATGTGAGCCAGTCCTGGAA